>NW_006399931.1:6288075-6303447 GCF_000299155.1 Elephantulus edwardii | reverse complement strand
AATTTGTTCTTCAGTTCCTTGAGCTTAAGAAATGCTGAACAAGTTTGGCCCTTTTGATTTTCCAACTCCAGCTCCTTGCATGTTTCATTGTAATATTTTGCTTTGTCATTGAAAAACATACATAAAGAATTTCAAGGAATTTTCATCCTTTCTTTACATAATTGAAAATACACAAAATAATTCATGCTTAGATGTAGTTAAGTATGAATTTTGTACCAGAAAACTATACATCACAATTAGGATGCTAAATTTGTTACTGCCTGTGAAAATTAATGGCATCTCTATGTGGGTGTGTGGTTTTGATGTTAATTTGTCCTCCTAAAGATCTCAGCTTCCTACATCAAAAAACCATATTATTTGGGGAAATCTGCTGTCAAGGACCTCTCCAAAAGGATACAGAATGTCTCTTTGTAGGCTAAGAGGTACTTGATCCAAGCTATGATATTTTCCGTTGCTTCCAATATTTATGAAAGTTGGATAATAAATAAGGAAGATTGAAGAATCGATGCTTTGAATTGTGGTGCAGAGCGCCTTGGATATGCACCACGGCCTGCCAAAAGAACAAACTCATCTGCCCTGGCAGAAGAGCAGTCAGAATGTGTCTTAGTGTGGAGAATGGTGAGACTTTGTTTCATGTAACTCAGGCATGGTATCAGAAAAAGCCAATGCCTGAAAGATTAAGTGGAGGGTCTTCCAAGGCGAGCAAGACCCACAACAAGATGAACTGACACAATAGCAACAACAAAGGGCTTAAGCAGAGATTATAAAGATGGCACAGACCATGCAAGGTTTCAGTGTTATACACAGGGTCAGAGTCCTCTTTAACAACAAACTTCCCAGACAATGACTCCTTAAGTGAACGAGGGGCCATTTTCCAGTAAACCAGAGCAGAAGGTTTTCACCCTAGCAGTTTGACGTGGTATGAATATAAATGGGCAGTTGGTGGCTACGTCACATCATTGTTACATTTAGTGGATTTTATAGATCTGTTGTTGTTGCTATGTCTCATTCAGCAGACTACGACTCACAGCAATCTTATCAACAGCAGATCTGAACCTGATCCTCTCCTGTGCTTGCCTCACCACCTGTGATTTGCTTCAGCCCCTTGTTACAGTCACCATATCAATCCATCTTCCTCTCCTACAGTGACCCTCCACCGATCCAAGCATGACATCCTTCTTCAAAGATTGACCCCTCCTAAAAACATGTCAAAGTCGGTGAGATGAGTATTCACCGTCCTTGCTGCCAAAGAGTTTGTTGGTCATGCTTGCTCCCTAACAAACTTGTTTGCTCTTTCGGCATCCCATAATATACAGTACTCTTCTCCAGCACCACAACTCAAAGGCATCAATTCTTCTCTCATCCTTAGCCATTGTCCAGCTTTGAGATGCAAGTAATTGAGAAGACTGTGGTGTGGATCAGGTACACTGTAGCCTTCAAACTAAAGTTGTTGCTCTTCAGCACTTTGGACAGGTCCCTCACAGCTGATTTCCCAAATGGGATTATGTCTTTTATAGAGCTTGGATAAGATTAACTTTTTTTCTAGTGCCAAAACACATTATATTTTTTTAACATATTTTATCTTTATTGCTTCAACCTCTCTCTCTCTCTCACTCCCTAGTTTATAATATAAATTGATTCTCATTTTCCTTTTCTATTTATGGCATATAAAAATGTAGTAACACTATTGACTGTTGTTTTTATCATGGAGTCTGCATCAATCTTCAACTATTTGGTCTTCCTAAATGAAAATTAAAAACCTGAAGGCAGTGAGAGCTACAGTCATTCTTGGAAATATAGCAGACACTCATAGTCTGTTTTGTTCAAGAAAGTACATCTACTATTTCTTTGCTTCAAGATCATACCCTATAATTGTAATTTAAATAATTTCTGTGAAAATACAACTGTGACATATCATCTTATCCCAACAGCAACAGCAAAGTTCAACAAGGCAGCAAACAACAAATGCTATTAAGATTGTGGAGCTATTGGAACTCTTATTCACTGCTGGTGGGAATATAAACTTATACAACCACTATGGAAGGCAGCCTGGCACTTTCTCAAAAAGTTGGAAATAGAAATCTCATTTGACTCAGAAATTCCACTATTGGAAACATGCCCTAGAGAAACCAGAGCCACAATTCAAACAGATGGATGCACGCCCTTATTTATTGCTGTTTTAGTCACACTAGCAAAGAGATGGAAGCAACGCAAGTGCCCATCAACAAGGGAATGGTTAGAAAAACTGTGGTACATCCACGCAATGGACTATTACCCAGCACTGAAAAACAATGAATTCGTAAAACATTACACAACACAGGGGAGCCTAGAGGATATTATGATGGGTGGAATATCTCAGTCACAAAAGGACAAATACTGCATAGCACCACTGCTATAAAATAGGATGGACATGGGGGGATAGTTAGGGAGAGAGTAGAAAAAAGAGTGAATAGATAAGAGCTGTCCAAAAGGTGCAACAATGACTAAAAAAGTCTTCATGTTCAATTAAAAAAATAAAGTGGAGATGTTGGAAAGTAAAAAAAAAAAAAAATCGGAATAAATATCCATGAATGTTAGTTTAATGTCTGGGAGGTGAGCAATTGTCCCCAAATATGTCCAGGTCCCAATTCCTTATCACTGCTATCTTGTCAGGCAAACATGGCTGTAGATTTGATAACACCGAGAATTCTGAGATGAAGGTGTAATCCGTGATTACCCTCACAAATGAAAACTCAAACTTACTGCTGTGGGCTCAGTAATGATGACTAAAAGCTGACCCTCCACTGGGTTTCCACAGCAGCCGGGGAATGAGTTCATCCCCGTTGTTTTCAGCCACTAAATCTCTAGTAATGTATTACAGTAATCACGAAAAAGTCCCAAGAGTCCTTTGTATTCTTCTCCCTGTTTCTATACTGGGCTTGCTGTCATGAGGTATCGGGTAAAGTCCTACTCACAATGACCCCATGTGACGAAGCAGAACTGCTCTATGTGGTTTCCCAGGTGGTAATCTGGATGAGAGAAAGCCGCTCCGTGGCGTGCAACCTAAAGACATGCGTTTTGAATGCACCAACTGCGACTGGGGAGGAAGATAGGCATTCTTCTCAGGTGCGATTTCCAGCCTCAGAAAACCCACTGGAGGGCCAACTAGGAGTTGGTTCTGATTGACAATATATAATAACAATGTTATCTTTGGGGGAGCCGATGCCAGGGCTTCTGTTCCATGCAACAGGTGATGAGGTTTTTCATTAATATGCCAGTGTTTAATCATTACACCATCAGGGATCATTTAGTATGTGGGCCTGGTGGTGTTAGGTGTCACTGAGTCAATTCTGACTAATAGCAAACCTATGAACATCAGATCTGAACCCTGCCCTGTGCTATGCTCATGATCTCCACCACGCACAAGCCCACTGCTGTGGGGACTGAGTTATTCCATCTCATTGAGTCTTCCTCTCTCTCACTCGCACTCCACCTTTCCTGGCATCACGTCCTTTTCCAAGGACTGACTCCTCCTAAGAACATGCCAAACTATACGAGATGAAGTGTCGTCATTCTTGCCTCTAAGGAGCAGCTTGGTTACACTTCCTCTAAGACAGACTTCTTTTTCTCTTGGCAGGCCATGGTATATTTTTATTGTTGTTGTTATGTGTCAAGTCGCTTGCAATTCATAGTGACCCTATGTACAACAGCCTTAAACCCTGCTCTGTCCTGTGCCAATCACACTGTCTCCGACACTCCATCCCGATTACCCCAGTCACTGAATCAATCCACCTCATAGAGGGCCTTCCCCTCCTGTGCTGTCCCTCCACCCTCCCAAGCATGATGTCCTTCTCCAAGGACCTGTCCCTTCTTACAACATGCCCAAAGTATGTCAGATGAAGCCACAGAATCCTTGCCTCCAAGGAGAAGCCTGGTTTAACCCTCTTCAGAATGAATCTGTTTATTTTCTTGGCAGTCCATGGTACATTCAATACTCTTCTCCAGCACCACAGCTCAAAGGCATCAATTCTCCTTCTATCCTCCCTAGTCATTGTCCAACTCTCTGCTGCATAACAAGTGATTGCAAAGACCATGGCCTGTATCAGATGCACCTTAGTCTCCAGAGACACACCGTTGCTCTTGAGTACTTTAGAGAGGTCCCTAAAAGCAGACTTTCCCATCGCAATACATTTTTTTATTTCCTGACTGTTGGTGCCAAGAGTGTTGACCATGGAGCCGAGCAAACTGAAGCTGTGAACAATCTCAATCTCTTCGCCATCCATCCTGATGCTGCCAATTGGTCCAATGGTGAAAATCTTTGTCTTCTTGACATTGAGCCTCAGTCCATAGTGAAGGCTGCAGTCCTTGACCCTCTGCAACAAGCATTTCAGGTCCTCCTCAGTTTCAGCAAGCAGGGTTGTGTCATCTGCATAACGCAGATTGTTAATTGATCTTCCACCAATCCTGACACCACACTTCTCATAGAGCCCAGCCTCTCGGATAATGTGCTCTGCATAGAGGTCGAAAAGGTACAGAGATAGGACACATCCCTGAAGTACACCCTTCCCAGTTTTGAACCATGCAGTGTTACCCTGCTCTGTTCTGAGGACTGCCTCTTGGTCCAATTATAGGTTGCATTATAATTCAAAAGTGTAGATTCTTGTTTTGCCATTTATTCACTGCCCACCTTTCAAATGCATAGGAAGCAATTGAAAACCAAGGTTGAATCAGGTGCACCTCAGAGTTTAAACTGACATCCTTGCTCTTGAGAACTTCTGATAGGTCCTAGTCAGAGGATTTCCCCAATGCAGCACTTTCTTAACTGCTGCTACCAAGGGTGTTGATTCTGCATCCAAGTAAAATGAAAGTTTTCATAATTTCAATATTTTTCCTATTGATCATGATGTTGTCTGTTGGTCCCATGATGATGGTTTTGCCGTCTTGTTGCTGAGATGTAACCCATACTGAAGACCAGAGTCTTTGATCTTTTGCAGCAAATGCTTCAAGTTCTCTTCATCTTCTGTAAACAAGGTTGTGTCATCTCACAATGCAGGTTGTTGATGAGTCTTCCTCCACTCGTGAGGCCACATTCTTCTTCATATACTTCAGCTTCTCAAATGATTTTCTCAGCATATAGACTGAATAGGTATGGAGAAAGGATACAACCCTGGTGCACATTTTCCTGATTCTATCCACACAGTGTCCCCTTGTCCTGTTCAGACTGCTTCTTGGTCTGTGTACATAGGCTTAGTCCCATCAGATTGGAATTCCAGCTCTAGGATTGTCTTAGAGGTTTGCTGTTATTGCTGCTGACATAAACCAGAGGTAATGCGCATGAAGAAAAGACACAAAGAACAGAGGCCCTTAGGTACCACCTGCCAAATAAGTCAATTTCAAAGTTTTCTGCTCCAATTTTTAAGTTCACTTAATAACTGACGTCAAGAATTTTCAAACTCCTTCTCTGGAATCCAAGCTGTATTTAAATTCAGACTCTAACTTAAACAAATTCCCTGAGATTCAGTGATTAGGATCAGGAGGATATTGTACAAACAGAGCAGAGGACACTGCATAGTTTAGAATTAGGAAAGGAATGTGTCAGGGTTGTAGTTTCTCTCCATACCTATTCAATCTGTATGTGAGTAAATTATTCGAGAGGCTGGACTCTATAAAGAGGAATGTGACATCAGAAGACTCATCAATAGCCCACATTATGGAGATGACACAACCTTGCTTGTTGACTGTGAGAAGGACTTGAAGCACCTGTTACAGAAGATTAAAGAATACAGCCTTAAATATGGATTGTATCTCAATGTCAAGAAGACAAAGACTCTTACCACTAGACTGACTGGCAACCTCGTGATGAATGGAGAGGAGACTGAAACTGTCAACAACTTTATCTTGCTTGGATCCACAATTAAACCCCCTGATACCAGCAGTCAGGAAATTGGGAGACATATTGCACTGAGAAAGACTTCAGGGGCCTCTCCAAATTGCTGAGAAGTAATGATGACAGTTTAAGGATTAATATTCAGGCCATAGTCTTTCCAATCACTTGCTATGCATCTGGGGACTGAATATAAATGACAGAAGAATTCATGCCTTTGAGCTGTGGTGTTGGAGAAAAGCATTGAACAACCCATGGACAGCCAAAAGAACAAGCAAATACGTCTTACGGTGAAACCAGAGTGCTGTTTGGAGACCAGGATGATGAGGCTCCGTCTCACATACTTCAGGCATATTACTAGGAGGGGCTATTCCTTGGAGAAGGACATGATGCTTGGATGGGTGGAGGGTTGACGAAGAAGAGGAAGACCCTCGACAAGGTGGATTGACACAGTGACTGCTGCAATGGGCTCTAATGTGTCAGGAAGTGTTAAGATGACACAGGATAGGACAGGGTTCAGATCTGTTGTTCACTGGGTCTCTATGAGTCATACTCAACTTGACAGCGCCTAACAACAACAACATGCTTTAGTGAGGTTGGTTTTCCATTAAAATGAAATTAACAAGATCTACCTCAAAGAGTGCTTATATGGATTAAATGACAACAAAAGCAAAGGTTTTATGAAAGGACTATAGCATTTGTTTGTTATTGTTGTTGGTGATTGCTATCAGTCAAGTATGACTCATAGTGACCCTATGAACAAAAGGCCTGAAGCCTATTTACAACTACTGTCATTTATCAAAGTTTATCGAGCTTCCAGAGGCATGTTTTTTAGGCAGTAGATGCCACTCCAGTGTTCAATTAATTAACTATCAGAGGCATAATCTTCATCACCATTATCATCATGATTATTACTGTTGTTGTTAGGTGTGAACCAGATGGCTTCACCTCATGGAGACTCTGCGAACCCCACACTAGCCTCAGAATACCTGCTATGCTTAAGCCCCCGGTGGTGTCATTGTTTCAATCTCTCTCTCTTCCCCTCCTTTGCTGACTCTCTACTTTCCCAAGCAAGATGCTTGGTTTTGAGTTTGATGTTTAATACTGGTAATCATGTCAACCTTGAGAAACTGGGTGGAGCAGTTGGCTAAGTTTTCATTCTCTTATAAAAATTTACAGCCGCAGAAACCTTACAAGTCACTTCTACTCAGTCAAGTTGTTCTAGGGAATTAAGAGAGTTGGAGGAAAAATCAAAAGAACCTGCTTACACACTCTTACACATTCTCACAGTCTAGCTCACACTCACCTCATTAAGCACTAGTTAAAATATTAATAAATTCATGACGAACTGATAAAGCCTGTTACTAAGTGAATACTGTCTTAACATCTAAGGGGTCCTGTCTTAGAAACCCAGAACTATGGCATTCTTAAGAACATAAACAAGACCAGATGAGATTCTCCAGCATGCTCAGCAAGGAATGACCTAACAGAACAGTAATCTAAAAGGGGATTTAAAGGAAGGAAAAGGACTTGAAACAGAGCCCAGTGTGATACACACGCATGCCAACATCCCATAGTGAGTCTTGCTCTCACCTCCCAGACTCCCTTGCACTAGAATCCATCTTCAAGTTGTGTGGATTCACAGAAGAGGAAGAAAAGCCGAAGCTGGACGAAGCCTTCACACACACCGCCTGCGGATCCTGCCTCCCCTTCCCTCCCCCAGAACCGCTGCTGCTCCGTCAGAACCAAGCGGACCCTCCAGTGAGTTTTCAGAGGCTATAAACTGCACAGAAGGATTGTCTCCTTTTTTTCTCCATTGCAGCTGGTGGATTCGAACTGCCTTGGACTTAGCAGTGCAACTCCAAGGACTAAGACACCGGAGCGCCTTACATCTCCTTTACTACTGAAAAGCACCTTTCCCCTAAGAAACGACCTTGGAAAAGCTCTGCGCTCTGGTTTTTCAGAGAGACCCACTTCCTTTCCTCCCAGCCCTTTCATCTTCTTCCCCTGCACAGTTTTGCTATATGCAGAACAGATTACCCGGGAGGCTGGGCTCTATGAGGAGAAATGTGGGGTCAAGATTGGTGGATGATTTATCAACAATGTGCGTTATGCAGATGACACAACCCTGCTTGCTGAAACTGAAGAGGACCTGAAGCACCTGCTGCAGAGTGTCAAGGACTGCAGCCTACAATATGGATTGAGGCTCAATGTCAAGAAGACAAAGATTCTCACCACTGGACCAATTGGCAGCATCAGGATGGATGGTGAAGAGATTGAGATTGTACACAACTTTAGTTTGCTTGGCTCTGTAGTCAACAGTCTTGGCACCAGCAGCCAGGAAATTAAAAGGCGCATTGCCATGGGAAAGTCTGCTGTTAGGGACCTCTCCAAAGTGCTGAAGAGCAATGGTCTCTCTGGAGACTAAGGTGCGTCTGATACAGGCCATGGTCTTTACAATCACTTGTTATGCTTCAGAGAGTTGGACAATGACCAGGGAGGATAGAAGGAGAATTGATGCCTTTGAGCTGTGGTGCTGGAGAAGAGTATTGAGAATATCATGGACTGCTAGGAAAACAAACAGATTTGTCCTGGAAAGGGTTAAACTGGGTGGCTCCTTGGAGGCAAGGATTCTAAGGCTCCGTCTAACATACTTTGGACATGTTGTAAGGAGAGACCGGTCCTTAGAGAGGGACATCATGCTTGAGAGGGTGGAGGGACGGCGCAGGAGAGGAAGGCCCTCTATGAGGTGGATTGATTCAGTGACTAGGATAATTGGGATGGGAGTGTCGGAGACAGTGTGATTGGCACAGGACAGAGCGGAGTTTAGGGCTGTTGTACATAGGGTCGCTATGAGTCGCAGGCGACTCGACGGCACATAACAACAACAACAACAACAACAACTAATTAACCTATACCTTTCCTTCTGCATGACTAACTTTC
This sequence comes from Elephantulus edwardii, assembly GCF_000299155.1. Taxonomy (NCBI): domain Eukaryota; kingdom Metazoa; phylum Chordata; class Mammalia; order Macroscelidea; family Macroscelididae; genus Elephantulus; species Elephantulus edwardii. Next base: position 6,294,641 of record NW_006399931.1, on the reverse strand, counting down.
TGGTCATTACTTAGAGCTGGAATCAGCTCACAGGCAGTGGAGGGCCTTGGTAATCAATCGCTTGAATACATGAATAATCTTACTATTGGTGCACGTTCATTAGCACAGATTTCAAAAACTCATTTTAAAACAACTGATAGTGTTTCTCTGATTTGTTATTTGGCAAGGAGAAGTAACTTGAAACGTACAACAAATTCCCTGTTAGCATTTAGGGTGTGTTCATAAAAATGTTAGTATATCCTTGTGGTCATTTTGTAGTATCTGTCATTTTGTGGTGTAAGTCAACAGCAAAATATTTCAAACTGCAGTATTGGATTCTGTAAAGACACATTCTCTAGAAACATCCATTTAGCTGAACTATTCTAGTTAACTCACCCAGTGAGTAAGGAGCTGCATGACCAAACCAAAGACAAGCGGTTCAAATCCGCCAGCAGCTCTGTGGGTGGAAGGACAATCTCCTCCTATGTGATCTACTGGTGTTATTGCTGTTGTTTGCCTTTGAGTCAAGCACGACTCATAGCGACCTTACGAACAAAAGGACTGAAGCTTTTCTAGAACTATCGACATTTAGCAAAGTTCATAGAGTTTCTGGAGGCATGTTGTTTAGGGATTCAATAACTAACTACCTCTGGAAGCTCACAGAAGGATCAGCTCCGAGTCAGTTCCTACTTGAAAGCAATGAACCACCACCATCCTATAGTACAGGTACAAAGACTGCTCACCTGACATGTGACAGGTCTGTAAAACTTCCGTGGCTCCATTTAGCCCTCCCACAAAATCCAAGTAAGTCTGCAAACCACATGAAAATGTGATTTGGCCTTTAGTGAAAGAAGACTGAGAAACCATTTTCAGTTCTCATTTCATTCTAAACAATCTCCTTCAACTATTCTCTCAGGCTCACCTCCTCCTATACCCTGTATATGGTCTACTTCCGCTGCTCTAAATTTCTTGCCCCTTTCCCAAAGTTGAGATTCTTACACATCTTTGGGACTTAACCTAAGTGTTACTGTTTTTATTAAGCTGCTATTTGATAGATTGGAGAAGGAGAGGAGGAGGAGGTTAACTAAAAGTTCTACAATTTCCCAAGTTCCTCTCTTCTCGTTCCTATCATTTCTGGTGCACAGCTCCATGAAATAATTGACATATTTTGGTGTGACTACTGCATACCATACAGCTCCTTCCTTGTCTGAAAGAACTTGAAGATTGTTTAGATATTACTTTGTATTTCTATCTTCTTAGCAAAGTATTCAGGAAAATTAATGAACAAATGCATAATCCATGCTACAGTATTCAAGTAGAAACAACAAGTATATTTATCTAGCTAAAAGATTATAAAAACAGAAAACACCTTGACTATCTACACGCTAAAATCAGAGAGGTCTTGAAAAGCTTTATTAGTTTCCAAACTTACCTGAACAGGTCATCTTCAACACTTCAGCTGGAATATTTAAAATATCTGCAAAATAATCCTTGAGATACATAAACCTGTAGTCTGCTCTAAGAGACACTAAAATTTCCTGGGCCACAGGCATAAGTACAATTTTGACTGTAGATAAAAAGAAAAAAAAGAAAGAATAAAAGTCAAGTCAAACATCAGGCCAACCATCCACAGCCCTTAGAGCAGACACAGTATAAACAGCAATGTAAATCAAAAGGAAGATCTCTTAGTCAAGAAAAACAGAGTCCACAGAGTAGAGAAGCTTTCACACATACTAAAGGAAGTCAAGTGGATGGATGGATAGATAGATAGATAGATAGATAGATAGATAGATAGATAGATAGAAAAGGAAAGTAATATAAAATCTAAACCAATAACTTTTCAGGCAAACAAACAGGATAAAAGCAATCAGCCACAAAATGCAGAAGTGAAATCTCTCACCCTCCCTAGGTGGTACCTGTTGTTTCCAAATCTTCCGAGGCTATCTTTAAAGTCTCCTTCATCATCCTTATTTCATCCTGAAATGCCGGCTTATCATCTGGATGCAGAGGGGGTGACTGCCCTGCAATGTCAGGTGCGGTTAAAGACTGGCTGTGATCATTTACTGGCACCGGGCTAGGCTCCACCTCTTCGTCTCCGAGTACATTTTCATCATTTTTTGGTAGCCTTCTATAGCTCTCCTGAAGCTCCACATGTATTCCGTAGCTGTCAGTCGATACCTCTGGTTCAGACTCTGGCTCCCCTCCATTGACATCTGAATCTAGAAGATCTTCTGTGGACACTGGAATGCTGATAGGCTCAAGGGCATCACTGCTTTTCTCCGACACGTCAGTTATATTCTCAGTATCAATGTTTTCCTTCTGATCCGACATCTTCCTGAACCGAGAGGGGGAACAACCTGAACATATTTACTACATACTTTCAGGGAATATTGCAGTAACGTACAGTGGTAATAGTGACATAAACCAGGAAGACAGGCGAGGACATTGTGAGAAGAAACCAGAGTTAGGGTGTATTTGGAATAGAGTGGTATAAACTTCCAAAATAGCTTGCCTCTGGAAACTCTATGAACTTGGAGAAACGATGAAAGTTATACAATTATTCAGCTCTTTCGTTCATAGGGTCGCTATGAGTCGTCTATGACTTGACAGCACTTAACAACAACAGAGCTAAAAGGATTTGCCAAGACATTTTCTTTTTGAATTTGAAGGATATGAGTGTGTGTGTGTGTGTGTGTGTGTGTGTGTGTGTGTGTGTGTGTGTTAGAGAGAGAGATCTAAAAAGAGGAACCAGGTTTCTCACCAATATTTTTAGCTTGAGTCTAAACACTGCAAGAAAGCAGGTGTGAGGTGGAAGCGACAATGTTATTGCACAGCATGATCTTTTATTTAATACATAATTAACATGTTTCTACATAAAACCTGGGATTCTGCCTCATTTCTTACAACACTCCACTAAAGCCCATTGCTGTCAAATCCGCTCTGATCCGGAGCAACCCTGTAAAGTAGAGTCGAACTGATCGTAGGGTTTTCAAGGCTGCAAATCTTTACAGGAAGAAACTGCCTCATCATTCTCCCACTATAGGTCCGGTGGATTCAAACCACCAACCTTTCCATTAGCAATCCAATGTTTAATCCATGCTGCCACCAGGAGTCCTTAATAATTTCCTTTCAGAGCCAAGACAATAATAATCAATTCATACTCTGGTGGCCTAGTAGTAAGAAGCTGTGCTGCAATCCCAAAGACATGTAGTTCGAATCCACCAGCTGCTCTGCAATAGAAGGATGGATGATCTCCTCCCTTATGATTTACTGTCTCTGAAAACCCACCAGCAGGTCAGCTATGGGTTGGTTCCAATTCAACGACAATCAATAACAACACTGCCCTACCATCAGGGAACTCTAATGGCAAAGTCCTTAGGGAGTTGTGCTATTAACACAAAGACCCACCTCTCTGTGTTTTGGAATCCAGTAAATGCTCCTTATGAGAAATAAAAACAGGCAGTCTCCTCTCGTGTGACTTACTACTGCCTAAGAAATACAGTGCAGGTCAATCATGAATTAAAATAAACTCAAACACAACGAGAGAGAGAGAGAGAAATATCACCCTATTGATGACCATTTAAGCTCAGCTTCTTGGTGTCTTGGTGATAAAGATATTGTTGCAACAAACACCTTGTGTATATATTGATACATTGTTCTTGTTGTAGATTGCCTTTGAATCCAGCAGATTCATAGTGACTCCATGAACAAAAGAGGCCTGATGCCCCTCTACAACTATCGACATTTATCAAAGTTCATAGAGTTACAAAGGCATGTAAACATAAATTCTCAGAATCTGAGCAGGACACGTGGATTTGAATAGTCAAATTACATCAAACTGTCTTTCAAAAAAGCAGCACCATATTAAAGCCCCAGGAAAAGTTTCTTACCAATTCCTTCCTCCCTATCTTGTTCTGAGGGAACTCGCATGGTCTAGTGGTAAACTGCACTGCCAACCCCAGAACATGCAGTTGGAATCCACCAGTTGGTCCTTGGAATAAAGATGGGCACGCTTCTCCTGTGCAACTTACTACCTCTGAAAATCCACTGGATTGTCAGCTTTCAGTCAGTTCTGACTTGATGGAAGATAATGACAGCATAGCTTGTTTTATGAGATTTAGTCATAAATTAGGGAGCTCTGGTGGTTAAGTGGTAAGGAATTGCTCTGCCAACCGAGTTCAAATTCACCAGCCCCTCCATGGGAGAAAATGGACAATCTTTTCTCTTGGGATTTACAGCCTCCAAAAGCCCACTGGAGGGTCAGCTATGGTTGGTTCTAACTCAACAGTACACAACATCAATAAATTACTTTTGTTGTGTGTGCAAGCATATTTACCATTATATGTTTTAGCATTATATTGTCTTTTGCTTTGTATTTCTTTAAAAATTAAAAAAAAAACCCTTCATTTCTTTATATATATAGGGAGCCTTGGTGGTCTAGTGGCAAGAAGCTGTGCTACAATCGTGAAGGCAAGTGGTTCAAATCCACCAGATTCTTCACGGGAGAAGAATAGGAAATCTCCTCCTCTAAGTTTAACTGCCTCTGAAAACCCACTAGAGGGTCAGTTATGAGTTAGTTCAGACTGGATGGTAAAATACACACACATATATACATATATATACACACATATATATAATATATACATATATACATACATATATATACATACATATATACATATATATAATATACACACACACACACATACATATATACATTTTGGTGATGTTGCAAGGAGGGACCAGTCCCTGCAGTGGGACATCATGCTTTGAAAGGTGGAGGACAGTGAAAGAGTGGGAGACCCTTAACCAGGTAAATTGCTACCGTGACTTCAGCATTGAGCCCAAGCATTTCAGAGATGATGACGGCACAGGATAGGACAGGGTTCAGATCTGTTAATCCCAGGGTCCTGTTCCACTTGAGGGCACCTAACAACAAAGTCAGATCTGGCATACTCATACCTGTGCTCTCCTGTACTATTCGCCCACAAACACTGGGTGGGGACCGATTCCGTTTCAGAGCCTTCAAATCTAAGAGACAGAACCAGCAATTGAGCTAAGAGAGATCTTTTCAGTTTTTTAAGAGAAGGTGGACAACAACCTCAGGTCAGGAACTAGAGGTCAGTGTCCGCACAGCGTCCTCAAGCCCGAGGACTGGAGAGAGAGCAGTCTTCTCCTCTTACCTGACTAAGCAACAACCGCAGCTACTACCCCTCCAAGTGGTTTCTGCAGGGCCTTGGAAGCCGTGGCTGTTCTCAGAGTTGTTGTCAGCTGTCTCCTAGCAACAGGCTTGGGCACCTCCCACTCCTGCCAGGGCTCCGCCCCCGAGGAGGCGGGGACAGCGCTGGTAAGGGTGGCCACGTGGGAGAGGGAGAGGCTGGGGTTAGGACTGGTGGAAGGTGGTGCTTCTTGTTGTTGTTGTTATGTGCCATCAAGTCGCCTGTGACTCACAGTGGCCCTATGTACATCAGCCCTAAACCCTGCTCTATCCTGTGCCAATCTCACTGTCTCTGACATACCCACCCCCATTACCCCAATCACTGAATCAATCCATCTCATAGAGGGTCTTCCTCTCCTGCACTGTCCCTCCACCCTCCCAAGCAAGACATCCCTCTCCAAAGACGGGTCCCTGCTTGCAACATGTCCAAATTATATCAGATGAAGCCTCAGAATCCCTGCCTCCAAGGAGCAGCCCGGTTTAACCCTCTCCAGGATGAATCTGTTTGTTCTCTTAGCAGTCCATGGTATAGTCAACACTCTTCTCCAGCACCGCAGCTCAAAGGCATGGGGGGGGTGTGAACATCAAGGGCGGGTACTGTAAGGAGGCGTGGATTTGTGGGTGTGACCAATGAGTGCTAGGGGCGGGGGGGAAAAGCCCAATGACAGAAGGCGCAAAGCCACAGGGTGTTCTTAGATGCCCAGAGTCTTTAAACAACAGATCTGAACCTTGCTGTATCCTGCACCATCCTCATCATCTCTGATATGCACGAGTCAGTAGTTCTAGTCAGTGTGTAGTCCCATCCCGTTGAGGGGCTTCCTGTCTTTCTCTGACCCTCTACTAATCCAAGCATGATGTGCTTTTTCAAAGATTGAGCCTTCCTGAAAACAGACCCAAAAGTATATGAAGCTGTTTCCCCCTCCTTGCTTCTGAGGAGCACCTCAATTACACTTCCTCCAGGGTATATTCGTTCTTTTGGCAGCCCACGGGCTATTCAGTACTCTTCAGCACCACAATTTAAAAGCATAAATTCTTCTATTAATTTTTTTTTCCAACTTTCAGGTTCATAGGAAGCAAATTAAAAGTTCATGGCTTAGAGCTAGTGTACTTTAGTCTTTAAAATGACAGTCTTGCTTTTTCGGACATTGAAGATTTCCCCAGTGTACCATGTCTTTTTCTTTCTTGACTGGTGATATCAAGACTGCTGATTGTTTATCTGTTGTTGTTGTTGTTGTTGTTGTTTGATGCCGTAGAGTCATAGACGACTCATAGCGACCCTATGAACGAACAGCCTGAGCACTGTTCGTACATAAGAGTTTCCGGAGGCAATCCATTTCAGAAGTGGATGCTGCTCCTGCTTCCAGGCTTG
>NW_006399931.1:6285783-6287344 GCF_000299155.1 Elephantulus edwardii | reverse complement strand
AAAAAAAAAAAAAAAAGATAGCAATTGTACTTACTTTAGACAGAAACTATTGTCTGAACACGGACAGCTAGGAAACACTGCATAGTTCAAAATGAAGAGAGATTTGTGTCAAGACTGTATCCTTACTCCATGTCTCTTCAATCTGTGTCCTGAGCAAGCCACTTAAGAAACTAGACTCATCAACAACCTACTTTATGACACATCCTGTTTGTTGCAAGTGAGGAAGACTTGAAATGTTTGCTGTAGAAGATCAAACTTTAGCCTTCAATTTGGACTGTGTTTCAACATTAAGAAGACAAAAATCCTCACCACTGGACTGATAAACAACATCATGGTAGATGGAGCAAAGATTGAAATTGTCAATGATTTTGTCTTATGTGGCTCCAGAATCAGCAGTCTTAATACCAATGGTCAGGAGATCAAGAGACATATTTCATTAGTTAAGTCCACTGGCCAGGACCTCTCCAAAGTACTGTTGTTATGTTCTGTAGAGTTGGAACTGACCCATAGCTGACCTCCAGTGGGTTTTCAGAGGCAGTTAATCACAAGGACGGAGATTGCCCATCTTTCTCCTGCAGACCAGCTGGTGGCCTTGAACTGCATGCCTTCCGGATTGCAGTTCAGCTCTTGCCACTAGGCCACCAGGAGCAATAATTTCAGTTTTAACACTAAGATGCGCATGATTCAGGCCATGATCTTTTCAATAACTTCCTACACATCTGAGAGCTGGACAATGGATAAGATGGGATGCCTCTGAGTTGTGGTGTTGGAGAAAAATACTGAATATCCATGCGGTTGAATGTCAAAGGAACAAACAGATATGTCTTAGACAAAGTGCAGCCAGAGTGCTCCTTGAAGCCAAGGATGACAAAGCTTCATCTCATCTACTTTGGGCATGTCACTAGGAGAGGCTATTCCTTGGAGGTCATCTTACTTGGAAAGGTGGGGTGTCAGCAAACAAGAGAAAGACCCTCAACAAGATGACATAGTGAGAACAGCAATGTGGACAAGTGTGTCAGAGATGACAAGGATGGCACAGGATAGGACAGGCTTCAGATCTGTTTGCCATAGGACCACTGAGTCATACTCGACTCAACAGCACTAACAACAAAATAGATATTAAAAATAAACCATCATCCAAGAAAATGTAAACTTTCAAAAACATTATTTGCTCATGCTTCTTTAGCATTTCCTAAGTCCAATATCTACTTCATATTGTACAATGTTTTCATTCCTTTAAATCATTCTGAACAAATCACTTTTCTTATCTTCCCAGCAACTTTCTGAAGAAATCACTTTTTTTATCTTCCCAATAACTTTCAAATGTCCAATGTAACTTTTTTCAGGCTTCATCCTAGTTTTAAAGAAATATATTTTTCTTACCAGAACAATATTTGGCATTGATTCAGATAAAATAGGCATTGTTTTAATAAATAATCTAATTAAATGTAAGAAATACATTTTATCACCAAAGAAGACATTCAGATGGCCAACAAGCACATGAAGAAATGTTCAAAATCCCTAGCTCTAAGAGAGATGCAAATCAAAACAACTATGAGAT
>NW_006399931.1:6278876-6284783 GCF_000299155.1 Elephantulus edwardii | reverse complement strand
AGAAAGAAAGAAAGAAAGAAAGAAAGAAAGAAAGAAAGAAAGGAGGGAGGGATTATCTCTCACTATAGATAGATAATGATGAATAGCCCAGATGTGAAATGAGTAATACAGAAAAGTTCTCCAAAATTTCTCTGCCTCCATTTCCATACATTCAGAAAGCATATCTGCCATGGGAATTCCATTGGTCTTAACACTTAGCTGAGTCTCTTTTAAAAGTATGACATTTTTACAATGAGTGAATGGAAATCCAAAATCTCTGTAAATGTTTATTAAAATTAATTTTTTAAAAAAGAAAAAAAGTACGCAGTTTTTGTATTTTAAAAGTGTGTACTTTGCAGGACTCTCTGGTGGCCTGATCCTTAGTTGTGCTTACAACGTAAGAGGTGGTTCCTCTCTGCCGGTTCAAATCCATCAGCAGCTCTATGGGGGAAAGGTGGACAATCTCCTCCCATGTGAGTTACACTCTGAAAACCCACCGGAGGGTCAGCTACGGTTGGTTCTGACTTGAGGACAATGAGGTTGAGGTAAGTTGCTTTTCTGAGTAGGAAAATTCTGAAAATACCATGTTTGAGCATAAAAGTAGGGAAAGGATACAAAGGAAAAACACTACAGCCAATAACAGAGGACCTCAATTTCTTGACAGTGTTAACTGTGTTGATAGCCTTACATGTTCTTATTTTATTTTGTACTTTGCTGCATAGACATTTCATTCACTTCAACCTTATAATAGAGGTCAATTTCATTGGCTTCCTGCATTGTCCTTTGCAGCTTGAGAGGTTATTATCATGTCAAAATCATATACCTCCGTAAGTGTGTACATACACCTACAAATAGAAATGCAAGCTGAAAGCAATCAATGAGAAAAAGACTCAATTCTTAAAGTGTGAAAGTAATTTTACAAATTCATTTTCACTTTTGTAATAAGTGTGTGTATTTTCTCAGAATTTACTTACTCCCTAAAATGATTTATTTTACTTTCTCGTTTTTCTTTCTTTAGCTCTGTATTTATCATATATACTAAAGATTTTCTTAAATGTTCTTCTACAAACACTGCCACCTACTGGCACAAGAAATCAAGCATTTCAGAGAACTTGCCTTGAAATATTTTAGGACAATTAGAAAAAGTTTTCAGAATACTTTAGAGAACTAGAAATTGTTTTAAAAATTATCTATATGGAATATGTTGAGGACTCAGTACTTTTCACATTTTAGAAAAGGTATATATTTCATATTACCAACTCCTTCAATGTGCCAGGAAAGCAATCCATTGTCAACTATATTAATATTTCTGTGTAAAATATGTTCACTTTAAAATGGTATAAAGACATAATGGCCTTATGTTAATTTGAGTCAGAGTTTGATTCAAATTCATTATTTTAAGTTTTCTATTTTAAGATATTTGGGGGATTATAGATAAGATTATGAGCTTTTGTTACACTATAGAGAAGAAATAAAAGCTCAAAGTTTAAAATATAGAGTAAAATGCAATGTTTTGTTATAAAATAGTCGTTAATCTTTTGTTGTTTTAAGTTACAATGAGTTAGCTATAATCCATAGCAATAAAAAGGCCATTTAAGAAAAGACAATATTTGATGATCATGTTGTTGTTATTGTTGTTGTTGTTGTTGTTTTGGACCATCAAGTTGGTCACAACCCACAGTGATCCTATGAACAATAGCTCTGAACCTTGCTCTGTCCTGAGCCATTCTTACCGTCCCTGGCACAACTGACCCCATTGGCACAGTCACAGTGTCAATTCATCGCATCCAGGATCTTCCTCTTCTACACTGACCCTCCACCCTTCCAACCATTATGTCCTTTTCCAAGGACTGATCCATCCTGGCAACATGTCCAAAGTATGTCAGGTGGAGCATCAAAATCCTTGCCTCTGATGAGCAAACTGGTTTCACCCTCTCCAGGGCAGATCTATTCTCTTGGCAATCAATGGTATGTTCAATACTCTTCTCCAACATCACAACTCAAAGGCATCGATGCTTCTTCTGTCATCCTTAGTCATTGTCCAGCTCTTAGATGCACTGCAAGCAATTGAGAAGGTCATGGCCTGGATCAGGTGCATCTTAGATTGAAAACCCTATGGTGATCATGAGAAATTTCAAATAATCTGTATAATGCTTTTCATTTGATTCATATGTAGAAGTTAGCCTGTCGTGAAATACACTTAAGTATGTCACTGAAAAGATAATTGCTATTGTAAAACGAAGAATTACTTTGAAAAACCATCATTAATAATACTTGGCAGGTCAAATGTATGAGTTCTCTAGTACATTTGTGGATCATTGGTGGTATTGTAAGGAGCTCTGGTGGTGTAGTATGTTATGTGCTGGAATGGCTAACAGAAAGGTTGGCAGTTTGAATCCACTGTCTCCATGGGAAAAGGATGGGAGCAGTCTCCTCCATAAAGATTTACATGCTCAGAAACTTGACGGAGGACCTCACCAGGAATTGGAATTGATCTGTTGGAAGTGTGTTTAGGTTTAGGTATATTACAATTAGATGTCTTGGTGACTCAGTGGTTAAGCACTTTGGCTGCTAACCAGAAGTGAAATAATTCAAATATATTTATCTCTTGACCAGAGAAAATGTGGTTGTCTGTCTTTCTAAAGATAACAGCCTCAGAAACTGTGTGGGAGAGTTCTGCACCATCAGGTTGACTGACTTATAGTAACTTTGTAGGATAGTGGAACTGTCCTGTAAAGATCTTACGGTTCTAAATATTTCTGGAAGGAGACTGCCTCATTTTTCTTCTGCATACTAACTGGTGGATTCATCCAGTCCATCTTTTGGTTAACAACTGAATGCTTTAATTGCAACAACACCCAGGGTCCCTGGACAAAACCAATCAATCAGGTAATGATTTGTTCAGCTTTATATTGGGCTGCATGAGCAGGCGTCCACTTGATGGCAACTAATATAATGTTAGCATGCTCACCCACTATCAGCTCATCACATCTTTCATATCCACACAATCCCATTTGCCTCTGGGTAGCAGTGTGCTCACCCAACCTACAACTAGAGGTGCCCTTGTGACAATTCCAACCAATGGGATATGACTGAAATCCCAGTTGCTGTCAAGTTAGTGCTGACTCGGGAATCTCACGTAGGTCGGAGTAGAGCTTTGCACTACAGGGTTCTCAGTGGTTAATTTATTAGAAGCATATCACCAGGCCTGTCAATTAGAAGCGACTCAAATACTCAAAAATCTCCCAATAAAAGGATCCTCTGCAAAGTGGTTATATAGGATATTTCATCTCAAAAGTTTATAGAAAGCAACTGTTGTTGTTGCTGTTGTTATATGCCATCGAGTCGCTTGCGATTCAGAAAGCAACTAGGGAAAGATATTTGAAGGGGTAAAAGCTATTGCAGATCAGACGACTGTGTGGACAGTAAATGCAAAGGCAAGAGGGAATGAATTCTTTGAGATACCTACTCACTGGCATCGTTGATCTACAGGAAAATCCCTGTGCAAGATGAAATCCAGTTTACGGCTTCTGTTCATATTTGTTCCGAGCAGATATTTTGAAGGATCTTCCTATATATAGATCAACGATGCCAATGAGTAGGTATCTCAGAGAATTCATTCCCTCTTGCCTTTGCATTTACTGTCCACACAGTCGTCTGATCTGCAATAGCTTTTACCCCTTCAAATCTCTTTCCCTAGTTGCTTTCTATAAACTTTTGAGATGAAATATCCTACATAACCACTTTGCAGAGGATCCTTTTATTGGGAGATTTTTGAGTGTATTTGAGTTGTTTCTAGGTTAATTTGAATAATTTACAGAATGGCCTATATAATTTTTTCCTAGGCCACCTATATGTACCATTCATTTTTAACAGCATATTCCATATACTTTAAGAAAACCTCAAAACCCTGATTTTTTTTTTTTAACATTACAAGTAAGACTCAGCAAAGTTGATGCATCCTTTATCCTGCTGCTGGATTGAGTGAAGAATGATCTATTTTAGGGATTATTTTTCCCTTTGGGACACAAATTACTTTTATCTAGGGTGACAGTATCTTAAGTGTTTATAATTTTATCCTAATAGGTACAAACAACTAACCATCCTGGGCAAACAAAGCCTCTGGCACCCTAACAGCTTGGTATTAAGAATTCCTCCTGGACAGACCCTCAGCTCTGAGGGGTGCCATCCTTTCTTCACCAGAATCAGCCCTCTGACTAGTTGGCTCACAGTATTGGCATCTGTCATCGTGTTAGGTTTCCTTGTGTCTCTCCACTCGCCATCTTCAGTATCATCTGTTGGTTCAGTTGTGAGGATTTTATGTTGAAGTAGGGGCACTGGCGACCCAATCCATAGGGAGATGAATGGTTAACCCCAAGGTGGTGTCACTGGCTGTACAAGTCCATCAGCTGCTCCGCAGGCCCAAGATGGACAGTGTCTTACCTTGCAATATAAAGCCTTTGAAAACTCCCTGAAGGCTCAACTAGGAGTCAGTTTGGATAAAATGGCATGAGTTTTCTGGTCTTCTTTTTTAACGTTAAAGTGTAATCCATACTTCTTAAAGTCCTCCTCACTTTTAGTCGGCAGATTTGTGTCTTCTGCATGGATGATGCATCTTGGGATGAGTCTTTTTCCAATCCTGATGCCAGAGTCCTACTTCTTCATGGAGTCCTGCTTCTTGAATCTTCTACTGGCCTCATTTTTAATGCAAATACCAATTCAAAGAAACGAGACTGAAAGCATGCCAAGGGAAAAATCAAGCCATCTCTCTCTTTTCCTGTGCTCAAAGGACCTAAAAAAAGGGGAATGGTTAAAAAAACCCAGCTTGCAAACATCCATACCCACAAGCTTTAAAGCAGCTGCTCTCAAGGGGACTCCTGCTCCGTGATCCACGAGTGTCTGAACAGCTCTGTGCTCCACAGGGTTTTCCAATGGCTGAGGTTCTGGCAGTGCACCATCAGGCCCTTCCTGAGGCACTGCTGAGTGCAACCAACAACTTTCCTGCGTGCTGCTGAGTGCAACGGTCATTTATACCACCCGGGGACTCCAAACATCACGTTTGACCTTAATAGATAATGTCTCATGGGGAGCTCTGGTGGCCTACTAAGGATTTGTGCTGCTAACCCAAAGGAACACAGTTTGAATCCACCGCTGCTCTGAGGAAGAAAACAGGGCAGTTTCATCCTGTGCACTTAAGAGCCTCTCAAAATCTGCTGGAGAGTCAGCGATGATTCGGTTTCAACTTGACGGTATTTAACAACAATTTAGAAATGAGGAGGAAGCTAGAAGGACAGTGTGAGGACACATGAAAAGGCCTTTTACTGCTGAAGTTTAGCAATAGTTATTGTTTTTTCTTTGAAAAACATTTGTCCTTTTTGATACCCAGCTGGACTGGCAAAGTACTTGTTCATTTCAAAATTATAACCCTATGATTAAGGTTTTGAATATAAGCCTATCCACATCACAGGTAAACTCAAACAATTTTTAGTATCTCAGAGAAATTCTACTTCTACCCCAATGTAGCAAGATTGATCAAAAAAAACAAAGTAAGAGGTTCAGAATGCTGAGTCCCTCACACAAAACGAAAGGAAAAGCTTCTCAACCACCTACGTGGGAAAGTACATTAATATCTTCTGCTATAAGATTCTAATTGTGGGAGGTTTAAAAGATGGTATGTTAAAAAGTAAACCAAGTAAATGGAGTAAATTATTAATATACAGATTAAAAGAAAGGGCACCTATAATAGATTTAGTAATAACTGTATAATTACAAATTTATATTTTGCTGTATATGATCAAGCCAAGGACATGAGCCACATTTAACATTTTATCACCATTTAATCACATTCAAATATCTTCACTCTTACCAATTCACCTATAAGTTTGTTGGGACAAAAACAGTAATTAAGTACCCTTTCTTCTCCGCTCC
>NW_006399931.1:6270302-6278756 GCF_000299155.1 Elephantulus edwardii | reverse complement strand
TTATTAAATTTTATTAGTTTTAATGAACATTTACAGAGATTCTGGGTTTTCATTTATCCATTGTTGCACTGTGCAATCTCTTTTTTTAATATAATGTGAATGAATGCTTTATAATCTAAAAATTGATTCACATGTTCCTATTATCAAACTGTGAAATAATCACTAATTTTAAAAAGTCCCCTAAATATGTTCTATTAATTTTGACTTTTAAGATATCAAAAATACGGAAACATTTTAATATAGCAGAACATTTAATTGCATCCGTTTCCAATCAACACCCCAGAGTCACATTTAACGGTGGTTATATCGGCCATTTCCACTGATTGGCAGGAGGCTCCTCCACCAATGGCTCCCACGGTTTCCACTGTATCATTTTTCTTGCCAAACTTAATTCACTTTCAGCCTGTATGTTAAAAAGAAAATATTAAGGATTATAATGCTATTCCAGATATTATCCTAACTAGTATGTACAAAAGGAGCTCTGGTGGCCTAGTGGGTAAAGAGTTGTACAGCTAACCTAAAGGCCTAAGGTTCAAATCCACCAGCTGCTCCCTGGGAGGAAGATGGGCAATACCCTCCCAGGCAAGTTACTGTCTGAAAATCCACTGGAAGGTCAGCTGTGGGTCGGTTCTGATTTGACAGTACAACAATCACATGTGCAGAGCCAACTATTAGAGCTACTGCTTAATACATATCTCATGAGCGATTTCACTAATAAGAGCTGAAGTGAAATAAAATCTTAATTCTCACAGACACACCTTATTATGAGTATGAAAGAAGAGGTCACTTCTACTTTCTAGGATTGAAATCTGTTGTAATTAGAGTACTTTAAAATGTTTATCCTCCAGCTGAAATAATGCAAGAACCTGAAGGAGCTTTTTATTAATATTGCAAAAGGCTTTTACAAGTTTTTTTAATTCTTCTGTATGTTGTTAAAACATTTTTACAAGTCGTTAAATACTTGACTCAGTTATTTCTAGGCTGCAGCCATTTTCCACCGAGCAAAAGCCATTCTGCTCTGCTGTGTATGCAGGTCATACACCATGTAAAGCAGACAAGAAAGAAATGATTCAGAGGGCAAAAATCTATCCAGACATCCAATTTTATCATGTACTTTGGGTCACTACAAATCTAGTGCAATCTTATAGTACATCAAAACCTAGACAAAGAAAGATTTTAATCACAACTACTTTAAACCATTAATAAATTCTGTTCTGGTGGCCTACCGGTAAAGAGCTGCAATGCCAACCCAAAAGCATACAGTCTGAATCCACCAGCTGCTCTGCAGCAGAAAGATGGGCAATCTCCTCCGACCCCATCTGTTGTTGTTGGATGCCATCAAGTCAAGCACAAGTCATAGCAGCCCGATGAACACACCTGAACCCTGCCCCTGTCCTGTGCCATCTGCATCTTTCCTGACATACCTGCGCCCACTGCTGCAGTCACTTTGTCTATCCACCTCATTTCAGGTCTTCCCTCCACTTCTCCAAGATATAGCTTCTACCAACAACTTGCCCAAAGTTTGTGAAATGAAGCTTTGTCATCTCTGCCTCCAAGAAGCAGCCAGCTGCATTTTCTCTAAGACATATTCAGCACTTTTGGGAGTTCATGGAGTGTTCAGTCTTCACTCCAACACCACAGCTCAAAGGCATCAATCATCCTCTTGTCAACCTTATTCACTATGCAGCTTTCAAAACATATCAAATGGTTGATAAGACCATAGCTTGAATCAGATGTGCCTTAATCTTCAAACTGGCATCATTGCTGTTCAGTTATTGGGGAGATCCCCTGACTGCAGACTTTCTCTGACGTGACTGCTGGTACCAAGGGTGTTAACTATGGATCCAAGAAGAAATCATTGACAATTTCAATCTTTTCTCCATCTATAATGATGTTACATATCAGTCCAGTGACGAGGAATTTTTGTTTTCTTAATGTTGAGTAGCAATCCATTTGAAACCTGTATCTTTTGAAGAGTGCAATCCATTGATCTTCTTCAGCAAGCACTTCAAATCCTCCTCACTTTCAATAAGCAAGCTTATGTCACAACACAGGTTATTGATGGGTCCTTCCTCAGATCCGGATATAAGATTCTTCAGAGTATGGCTTCCCAAATGATTAGTTCAGCATACAGAATGAATGGGTATGGCGACCCAGGAGATCCACCACCTCTAAAAACTCACTAAGTGTCAGCTATGGCTCAGTTCCAACTTGACGGCATATAAATAACAACAGTACAAACAGAAGAACTCTGGCAGCATAGTTTGTAATGTATACGACTGCTTAAAACAAATGTGGGTGGTTCAAGTCAACCAGCCAAGCCCAGAGAGAAAGAGGGGCAGTCTCTTGCCATGAAGATTTCTAGCCACATTCACCAGAAGAATACTGCAGATGATAACGAGGACCAATGGCTGAACATTCAAGGCTGTATTTTTCTAACCTACTGCTTTCCAGAGCCTATCCAGGACCAAAAGAAAAGATAAAACTATAAATTAAGAAACATTAAAATCAGATTTTATATCCTTTTTCTTCTTGTTATACAATGGCAATACCACGAAGGAAAGGAAAACAATTTCCCACTACTCTATTTGCAGTTTTACTCTAAATGTAATTTAGAATGAAATCCAGAATATTCATAATTTTCTCCAATGTTCTTTTCATACTAATGCTCAAACTTTATCATCTACCAGCCTTACTGACCGGTGCTAGGACTTGGGAAATAATAAAAAAATTCAGCTCTCAAATTTACTCTGCTATTAAAATTGTTTATTTTCCCAGTAAACATTAAATTGGCTGAAAATTTCCACAAAAAATAAATGTAAATTTTAAGTTCCAAAGCACCTGTAATTTTCTGTATTACAAATATACTAAGTTTAAACTGTCATATCTATAGAGATGAAACTACTAAAGTAAAGGTAACATCAGATTATGAATTTAATCTGAGCTAAAGCTAAAAAGAGCACGGCGATTAAGTGAAAAGAGATTATCAAATTTCAAACTTCCAGCATGTTGGAAGTGTTGAATTTTCCTTGTGTGATTAGTTCATATTTGATGAGCTGAAAAACAGAGTTCATTTTCTCTTCTTTCTGGAATGTCAATTTTATGCCTCTCTGGTGGCACTCTGGTGGCTTAGTGGTGAGGAGTTGTGCTTCCAACCCAAAGCCAGGTGGTTTGAATACATGAGCGCTCCGTGGGAGAATGATGGGCAGTCTCCTCCTGTGTGATTTACTACCTCTGAAAACAAACTGGAGGGTTAGCTACGAGTCAGTTCCAACTTGATGTAACATAACAACATGGTGGTATGGTCCGTAAAATGTGCTGCCAGCCAAAGAGTGGCCCGTTTGGATCCACTAGCAGCTCTACTGGAGGAACATGGGTAATCTCTTCCTGTGGGGTTTACCTCCTCAGGAAACCTGCCGGAGGGTCAGCTATGAGTCAGCTCCGACTTGAAGGCAATGAGTTTGTATTCTTAGAATTTTATATTAAAAAGAACATTTGCAACCAACATCAATACAGTCAACATTTTTTTTTACCTGAAAAATGACTTCTTCAATTTGTCCCCCTTGAAGCTGTTGTTCTAATTTTTTAACATCTGGTTCCTATAATTTTAGGAAAAAATTTTTTAAAAAATTAAATAAAGGAGCATTTATTCATGTTTGAAATTTCATTATTTTTAAAAATTTAATTAAAAAGCAGCATTTAAACAATTTTATTTTATCAATATTATTTGTTGTTGTTATGTGCCGTCGAGTCACTTGCAACTCATAGCAACCCTATGTACAAGAGCCCTAAATGCTGCTCTATCCTGTGCCAAGCTGTCTGACACACCTACTTCCTAATCACTGAATCGATCCATCTCAGCTCACCTAAGTATTTCATCTTTTTCTATTTTTTATCTTAATATTAAGACAATTTTTAATACAATAATGCTCAATGTCACTGACATTTTAATACAGTTGTTGTTGTTAGGTGACATCTAGTTGACTTTGACAGTGACCATGAACAACAGACTGGAACTTGCCCTATCCTGTGCCATCCTCAAAATCTCTGCCATGGTCAAGCCCACTGTTGCAGGCCCTGGGTTAATCCATCTAACTGATGGATTTCCTTTTTCACCGATTTCCTACCTTTCCTAGCATGATGTCATTTTCAAGGACTGAACCCTTCTGATAAAAAGCCCGAAATATATGAGACAAAAATTTTGTTTATCCTTCACAAAAAAATTACCCTGTTACTAAAGCGCTCTGGTGGCCTCGTGGTAAGAAGCTGCACTGCAATCCCAAAGGCATTAAGTTTGAATCTCCTAGCTGCTCTACAAGAGAAAATAGGCTATCTCCTCCTGTGCAATTTATTGCCTCTGAAAACGAGCTGGAGGGTCAATTATAAGTTGGTTCCAACTCAACAACAAACAACAAGAGCCTAAAGCTGTGAGGCTAAGGCGGGGTGCCCATGAACACATTTCAGAAAGTTGGCTTGAGTGAATGATTCTGTTACTAGCCTGAATAATAGCCTTTTTGACTTTCCTAATATGGTGCTGTGTGATCTGTGAGATTTTAGACCCAGTAAAGCAGTAAGATCAGTGCTGGGACGAGCACAAAGAGGTGTGAGAGCGTGGGGGACATTTCTGATGGCATGGGAATTGGTTTTGTGTTGTTGATGGGGATAGCTCCCCTTTGTGAAGTTGGACAAGGTCAGATATGGCTGTCTCCATGTGGCCCTTGCTCTTTGTACACCTTCCAACTTTCTCTTTTATTAGCTGTCAGTCCAGATAGTTCAAATTCATCAGCTGTTCCACTGAAGAAAGACACACAATCTCCTCCTGTGCAATGTACATCCTCTGAAAACCAGCTTGAAGCTCAACTATGAGTCAGAGTCGACTCAAAGGAAACGCATTTTGAGTCTGGATGCACCGCTCTCAAGGAAGGAGTGTTCACAAACAGTAAGTTTTTAATATTAGATTCCTTTGTTCTTTTGATAACACTTAATACTTCTCTTCCAGGTATTTTAATGATGGATTTAAACCAATAAACTTTTCATTAGCAGCCCAACACTTAAAATACTACACAGCCAGGGATCTTTCCAATTATAGCTAGCACCAGTTATAAAAAGAAATAAATACTAGAACCTCTTCCACATGTATGTAAATTATTTCTAGCTTTTATGCACAACATTTTGAATCAACATGGACTCAGAGCTGACCCTCCAGTGGATTTTCAGAGGCTGTCTAGTACATGGGAGAAGACTGCCCATCTTTCTGTGGCAGAGCGAGTGGTGGATTTGAATTGCTTGCCTTTGAGCTGGAAGTGCACCTCACTACCCACTGGGCCACCAGAGCTTCCTTGCAGAGAGTAGGCACTCAATGAACAAGAACTGACCTAATGAAAGGGAAGAAGGATAGACATATGGAAAGGAGGAGAATGAAAATAAGACAGAGAGAGGGTAGAATATGCAAAACTAAACAACAGAATTTTTGTTAAGCATTGCAGAGAGTAATATATACAAAAGAACTACAAGTTAGAGTCCAAGTTAGCTACTTACCGCTTTAACCATGCTCAGCTTTGCATGTGTAATCTCCTCGGTATACTTTCTGTACGCTGCATTTTTAGGGATTTGCTGAAGAACATCAAGGATCTTTGTGTATAATATTCTTAGTCTCTGAAAAGGCAAATCAGTCAAGTTTTCATGGACTCCTTATCAAATATTTAATAAACACTTAAGGTGACAACAACATAAAATTACTCACATCGTTTTCCACAAAACCATTTAACTCTTCCTTGTTGCAATTTCTTCACTTCTATAGTGTTTTATCCCCCGTGGCCTTTTTGTCTACTTTATAATTTATTAAAAATGTAACCAAGAAATTTTTCAATTAACCTTAACAGTTGTATATAAGTCAAAGAGAATATTCTAACTTCCTGAAAATAAATTTTTCTCTAATTGAGGTTCTAGGCACTGTAAATTCTGGGTTTTTTCCCTAATTCTTCTTACTTAAATTTCTGTGGGAATAAATATATATCCACAGGCCATTCTGGTGGCCTGGTGGCTAAGGAAATGTGTTACCAACTCAAAGGCAGCAGTTCTAATCCACCAGCTGCTCAAGTGAGAAAAAAAAGAAAACAGTATATATTACATATACTAACTATTATTTAAGATATAAAAAATATTTATTAAAGCATATTCCAGATTTAATGATGACATGTTTACTGCATAAACTCCTAATACTTCAGTACTAATAGCTGTGATTCTGATGGAGCTGGTACTATGTAAATGAAAGGAAGCCCAAATGGAGAAAAAAGTAAAAAAAGAACAAAGTATGTGACTCTACAGCCTAAATTAATGAACCCTGACCTCCAAGTAAACAGTAAAATGAACTAATAAGAAATTGTCATGGAAGATCCCAATTCACAAATCATAAATACTAACTATAATCACAAATAATTTCCTATCTTCACTTTTTATTAGGAAATTTCTCTTCATTTAAATGCATATAACTCACAGGAGGTAGCATCTAGTTTTCTAAATTGTTTAGGTGTCCTCTAAGCAATTAAACAGAAAGCCCTTCATAAAAGGAAGAGTTGGTGTCTGACATGAAAATCTACAGTCACCAGCAGACATAGTATTTTGAATCATCAAGTTTTGTCATCAAGAGAGAGAAAATCAGCAGACAAAATAGCCAACAATTAAATCTTGGGAACTCCAAAATTTGTGAGGATATGAAGAAAAACCAGAAAAGAGAAGTTAAATGTATACAGCAAAAGCCAAAAAATAGTACATTAAAATGTCCTGAAATGCAGACTGAATAAGATAAGTACTTGATGGAGAATCTCCAATGTGTCATATGCTGCTACTGGATCAGTTAAGATGAGAAATAAGAACAAATCACCATATTTTTACCAGCCATCACCTTGACTACTGATAAAGACCCTATGAACAATGGATCTGAACCCTGCCCTATCCTGTGCCATCCTCATCATCTCTGACACACTTGAGCCCGATGTTACAGACACTGCATCAATTCATCTTGCTGAAGGCCTTCTTCCTCTTTTACATGGACCCCCCACCTTTCCAAGCATGAAGTCCTTATCAAGAACTGGCTTCTCCTAGCAATATGCCCACAGTATGTGAGATGGAGTTTCATCATCCTTGCCTCGGCAGAGCAACCTACTTTCACATTCTCCAGGACAGATATGTTTGTTCTCTTAGCAGTATGAGATACTCAGTACTCTTCTAAAACACCGCAACTCAAGGCATCAATTCTTTCATCATCTCCAATCACTGTCGAACATTCAGATGTACAGAATGCAATTAAGAAGACATGGCTTAGATCAGGAGCACTTCAGTCTTTAGACTTACATTACTGCTCTTTAGTACTCTGGAGAGGTCCTTGAGAGCAGATTTTCCCAATGCTACTTCTGTTTTGTTGTGTTTTTTTTTACATACTTTGGACATGCTGCAAGGAGGAACCAGTCCTTGGAGAGGGACATCATGCTTGGGAGAGTGGAGGGACAGTGCAGGGGAGGAAGGCCCTAGATGAGATGGATTGATTCAGTGATTGAGGTGGTGGGAGTAAGTGCGTCAGAGACAATGAGGTTTGCACAGGATATAGAGCAGGGTTTAGGGCCCTTGTACATAGGGTCACTATGAGTCACAAGCGACTTGACGGCACACAACAACAACTTCTGTTTTTATTTCTTACTGCTGGTACCCAAATTGCTGATGCTGGATGCACGCCAACATCTAACTGTCAACAACTTCAATCTTTTCTCCATCTATGACGTTCCTAGTAACCACCTTATTTAGTAATGTGGAAGTCACTAAAGACCTTGGAGAAAAGTTGTTCCTGCCAAGCATAACTGTGCCAAGGGAGAATAAAAGGGAAATTGGAGACCGGAAATACAAATAACTCTCGTGTTCTCTCTAAAGGGAGAGAGGTGTGATTACTGGACAGAGATAAATCAAGAGAAGGTGTTCATTTTTATGGGAAGCATTCATGAACCCTGATGGATAAAACCTACTGAAAGGGAAGCCAGATAACGCAGTTAAAGGGGCCATGTGATAGAGCCACAGGCCATCATGTACGGAATCTGGGTACGTGGAAAAAAATGTGGAAAAGGAGAGAAGGTGCAAAATGGAAAAGTCCATTTTCAAGGTCGGTCACACAAGAACAAACAGCAAGACAACTGTCTCAGAAAAGAAGACCCAGCAAGAAAAGCGGCATGGATCAATGAATTAGATACGGCTCTCACAACTAAACCTGTCTCAGTCATAAAAGGTATCATATAAAACTTCCCCAATTGCCATTTAAATCATCTGTTAACTGACCTAGTAATAAGAACATTACCTCTGGAATTACAAATTACTTTTTTCTTTCATTACTCTTATTGATAAAATCCGAACTAACATTTACTGGGTATCAAACATCCGCCACTGTATATATATGATTTTATTTAATCT
>NW_006399931.1:6261323-6269938 GCF_000299155.1 Elephantulus edwardii | reverse complement strand
GTCTGAGATGTTATTTTGTGCCTAAAACGTCGGTGTGGAGTGGTGACATCTACATCATAATTACAAAAAATAAGGTCGCTAGATTGTCTTCCTTGGGAACCCGGGAATGAGGAAAGCAAAGTAATACATACCTCGTGCGGAGTGTTACACACAGCCAATCCCACAAGGCCAGTGGTCTGTTCGAAAAACAAAAGATGCATGCTATTACTACGCTTTCCATGCGTGGTGGCTTCATGGTAAGGACCTGCGCTGCGATCCCAAGGCCAGGGGTTCGAGTCCACTACCTGTCCGATGGACACTCCAGGATGATTTACTGCCTCTAAAAAACCCGCTCAGGGGGTCAGCTATGGCTCGGTTCCACCTGGATGGCACACAACAATAACAACGACGCATTTCCCACGGTAAGGGAAAGCGACTGCTTTCTTTTCTGGTTTACAGCCAGCTACTGGTCTCAACCTGGCTTGCAGGAGCTTTGACCTGCCTTTCTCCCCGGGGGACCCACCGGCCAGCTCATCCCCGAAGGCCGTGCAGGATAAGGCTCCGAGGAGCACTGGGCCCGTGCTGGCGACGGCCACCACCGCGGGAAGATGGGGTACCAGGCTCATTCTGCCCCCAGAGCCCAAATTCTAACGGTGACCTCCACCGGCCTCACCTTCTTCAGCAGCCCCGCCATGACAGCTCCGCCCCGCCCCCGGCGCGCAGGCTTCTGGGAACGCCGCTCAGACCCGCTCAATCAACCGCCGAGGACGCCACTCCGTCTCCTAGGAAACAGCGCGCCCCGCCCCTCAGGACCAGGGCAAGAAGCTGAGTTCCAGTCTTGAAAGTGGAAGTTCACGCATGCGTCCTGATCAAGCAAACATCTACACTGTCTTTTGAGGGGCAAGTGGGCGGTTGGTTAGATGTTTTACGACGTTGTTTATGCCCTGTCGCTATTGAGTGCTTACCAGCAACTAGAGGAAAACACTCTAGGCTGAAAAAACCTTCCCTATAGTAGCTTTTTTTTTTTTTAGTGTTGAGGACTCTCTTTTATAGGGTCGCTATGAGTCCCCTGCAACTGGATGGCACTTAACAGCAACAACATAGTAGCTTTAGGAACTTGCACTTTGCTTAACACTGGCAACTTCTTCAAAGTTGTCATCGATTTCTTATTATTTGAATGCACAATCAACATCCATGGTAACAGCTGTGAAGAAATCAAGAGATTACTAATCAAGTGTTCATTTGCATTGAGAATATATGTTATGAGAGACCTTTCTAAAGTTCCAAAGAGCAAGGTTGCCAGTGTAAAGACTAAGGTGATCCTGAACCCAACCAAGGAATGCTTGATTCCTGTGCATCTCGAAGTCGGACAATGGGCAAAGATCACAGTGAAAGAATCACTCACTGCCTTTGACATGTGGGGATGGAGAAGGGTACCAAATAAGCCATGGGTGGTCAAAGACAAAACAAGCTGTGTTGGAGGAAGTGCAGCCAGAGTGCTGCTTAGAGGCAAGGATGGTGAAATCCAGCCTCGGAAACTTTGGGCATGTTGTTAGGAGAGGCCAGGCCTAAGAAAAAGAGATCATTATAGGAAAGGTCAGAAAAAGAGAGGAAGAGTCCCCTACAAGATGATTTGACACAATGACTGTACCTATGGGGATCAGCATATGGGAGATTGTAGGAATAGAACAGAACAGGGAAAAAATTTAATATAGGACAGGTTGCTGAGAGTGAAAATCACCTCCATGGCACATAACAGGTCTTTCATGGGAGAAAAATGTACCACTCAGTTTCTGTGAAGATGACGGTCTATATACCCAAAACCTCAAACTCATTGCCATCTAGTCAAAACCTACTCACGGCAGACCATCCACTGGATTTATGAGGCTGTAAATTTCATGAGACAAAACTGTCTTTCTCCCTTGGAATGGCTGGTGGATTTGAACCACCAGAGAAATGTAACCTTTGGGTTAATCGCACAACTCTCCATGGATTGTTGTTGTTAAGTGTCATTGAGTCGTAGATGATTCATAACGACCCTATGAACAAAAGACCTGAATACTTGTATAACTTTTGTTGTTTCTCCATGTTCATAGAGTTTCTGGAGGCAAGCCGTTTCGGAAGAGGATGCCACTCCTGCTTCCAAGCTTCTTTTAATCAGGAAGCTTCACCAAACTCTGTCCACCGTGGGTAACCCATGGGTAACCATTGTCGTGTTTCACTCACCACTGTTTAGCATAACAGCAACCACGAGTTACCTCTGTATGGAAAATAGACTAGTGCTAATCCTCACTAAAACCAGCAAACAAACCTCTGTAGAATCCAGCTGCTGCAGACATCTTCCAAACTGGATTCCAGGCCCATACTGCTGACCAAATGTGTTTTAAATGGGAGGCCGAATCACATCATCTGACACCCATCAGTGAGTCAAGATTCTACCCTACTTCTCACCAGAACCAGCAAACAAGCCTCTGTAGAATCTGGCTACTCCTCCAGGAGACTTACGGATTCTGTTCTATTGGGCTTGTTAGGAGTTGGAATCAACTTGATGGCAACGAGGTTGGTTGCTTTTGTTTGTGTTCTTTACCTGGAACCTTAATGGTTAATTCTGGAGCCTTAATGACACAATAATCAAACACAGGGCTGCTAATTGAAAGGCTGGTGGCTTAGTGGTGAGGAATTATACTGCCAACACAAAGGAATGTGGTTCAAATCCGCATGGGCAAGCACCTATGTAATATACTGCCTCTGACAATCCACTGGAGTTAGGGGTCAGTTCTGACTCAACAGTACACAACAATAACAATGGCTTCACGGGAGGAAAGGTCTGGTGGTCCGCTCCTTCCTGTGAAAATTAGAACTTGGAAAGTCCTATGAGGAGATTCTGTGCCAGCACATCGTGTTGGTAAATAGCACCTAGCCAGAGCAGTCCTCCTCCCCGAAAAAGCCAGGCCGAGCCGGGTGTGCTGGGTGGCTCCGGCTAGGTGCTATTCAGCTTTCTCTCCTCCTCTTCCTCAGGTGCCTACTGCAGCGGCGGCAGCTCCGGGGATCGCTGGAGTCGGCAAGCTGGAGAAATTGGAGTTCGAAGAAGAAGCAGTCGATGACTCTGAAAGTTGTGTTTACATGCGATTCATGAGATCACACAAGTGTTATGACATCATTCCAACCAGTTTCAAGCTTGTTGTCTTTGATACTGCATTACAAGGTAAAAAGGCCTTCTTTGCCTTGGAACTGGCGTTCGAGCTGCACCACTGTGGGAAAGTAAAAAACAAAGTTTTGTAGGAATGCTAACAATTACAGATTTCAAAAACATACTCCATAAATACTACAAATCACCCATGGTACAGATATATGAATTAGAGGAACATAAGATTGAAACATGGAGGGAGCTTTATTTACAAGAAATATTTAAGCCTTTAGTGAATCTATCTCCAGAGGCAAGCCTCTTCGATGCTGTATACTCATTGATCAAAAATAAAATCCACAGATTGCCTGTTATTGACCCTATCACTTTATATACTTAGCCACAAAAGAATCCTCAAGTTTCTCCAGCTTTTTGATTCTCATGCTTTGAATATTGATGAACTCTTTGACTTGAACATTTTGTTTCTTATAATTGTTCATCTTTTCCTGATAATTATAAGGTACACTAAGAGGATGGAATCAACTGCCCCCTTTATAAAAGATGTCTGATATGCCAAAGCCTGCCTTCATGAAGCGGAACCTGGATGAGCTTGGAATAGGAACATACCACAACATTGCCTTCATACATCCAGACACTCCTATCATTAAAGCCTTGAACATATTTGTAAAAAGATGAATATCAGCTTTGCCTGTTGTGAATGAGTCAGGAAACAAATTTGATGTAATTAATCTTGCTGCTAAGAAAACATACAATAACCTAATAACCTAGACATCACAGTGACCCAGGTCCTGCAGCACCAGTCACAGTATTTTGAAGGTGTCGAGAAATCATGAAATGCAATAAGCTGGAAACACTGGAGACCATTGTGGACAGAATAGTGAAAGCTGAGGTCCATCGGCTCTTGGCAGTCAGTGAAGCAGATAGCATCGTGGGTATTATTTCCCTGTCTGACATCCTCCAAGCTCTGATACTCACAGCAGCAGGTACCAAACAGACAGAGCCAGAAGCCGAGTGATACACGCAAGGAGAACTTCCACAGTGCTCCAGGTCATGTTTTACTCTTCAACACTGACCACAACAGAAGAGAGTAAAATGATATAAGAATGTATATCAGGGTTTAGTGATGGGTATTGGGGGGCTTTTCCCAGTGATGTTGAAACTAAGCATTTAAAAAAAAAAGGTTTTATGTGCTTGAAGATCCGGGCTTGCACTAGAAGACTATTTCCAGACCTTAGTCTGAGATTTCAAATGCTGTCTGCCATACAAGTGCACTGTGTCCTGGGATTCCCTTCCTTTTCATATACAAGGGCCTGCTCGTGTGCAGCAGGCTTTGTGATGTATGGTGAGCGTGTGGCATATTCAGATCATAGTGCCTTATGTCAGAACACAGCAGTATGTCACCAGAGCTGGACGCACTAGGACCATCTGCTGGACCGTGAATGTCTGCACCTCTTACCAAATCAGCTTGTTTTCATTAGGTTTGTCCAAAAGCCGTCTTTTGAGTATAAGTAATTACTTTAAAACTTTAATGGTGGATCCATGTTTAAGTGTTTTGTTCTGAACTATGATGTAAAATACAAATACTTTTAAAACAAAAAAAATAAGAGCAGTCCTCCTTTGAGCCTTTAAGATTCAAGAAAGCAGGATGAATGTTGACATTTCAAGCTGAGGAACAGCATGGATTAAGGCCCCATCGTTTATATGATATCTGGGAGCACCGTTCAATATTCCTGGGGTTTTATGGATTTGAAAGTGGAAGAAGTGCCAGAAAAGGAATCTAGAACAGTCTGGAGATATGTCAGGATGGTTAACCTGAAGTCCCTGGGGCTTCTAAGCATAATGTGTGAACATTTTATTTTATTGTGTCTATATACACATATGTTGTTGTTAAGTGCTGTCAAGTAAAGCCCATAGTGACCCTTTATCAACAGATGTGGTTTTTTCTGCTTTCAGCTAAGATCTATCTGATGATCAGCAATGATATCCAGGGTGCCACCACCTCTTCTAAATCCAGCTTTAACTTCAACCAGTTCTCTGTAAATGCACAGACATGTGAACATGTCCAGGACTGCCTTTGTTAGTTGAAACATGTCAATTGGTAACCCATCTATTCCTGGGGCCTTATTTTCTTTCTAATACCTTCAGTGCAGCTTGAATTTCTTCTTTCATTACCATTGTTTCTTGTTCATATGCTACTTCCTCAAATGGTTTCTTGTTAGCCAATTCTTTTGATACAATGATCTGTATATTCCCCCCCCTGTCTTTTCTGGTTATTTAATGCTTCCTGAATCAATGCAAGATTTTGCCCATGGCCTTCCTTAGTATTCTAACCCAAGGTCTCAATTTGTTTTCCAGTTCTTTCAGCTTGAGAAATGCTGAATGAGTTTTTCTCTTCCCCAACCCCCCTCCCCCAACTCTCAGGCCAATTCCTGCTCTTTGCACATTTTATTACAATACTTTTCTTTGTCTTCTCAAGCTTCCCTTTGAAATATGTTTTATCTTTTATCTCTGCATTTTTCCTCTTTATTTTGATTCCTCCGTGCTCTAGTTCCATTTCAGAGTAGCATAGTTCTAATTCCCAAGAATTCCTCTCTTTGAAATATATATAACATAACATAACATAACATAACATAACATAACATAACATAACATAACAACATAACATAACATAACATAACATAACATATATAGGGACTTCTGGTGCCTTCGAGCTAAGACAAGCAGTTCAAATACACCAGCTGCTACAAGGCAGAAAAATGCATCTGCTTCTGCGTGATTTACTCCTCTGAAAACTCAACTATGACTTGGTTCCAACTTGGTGGTCCTAAAAGCAACAGTAGCATTTGGTGAGGGGGGGTTTTGAGTTTGTTTTTACTTTAAAAGTTAATTTTCTTAAATATTTCCGTTATTTTATGTGTTAAGGAATTAATGATCATTTTTACTTTACAATGTACTCTGGGAGAAAATGTGAACTATCCCAAAATGCTTCTTCATTTCAGAATCTTTTTTTAATTGCTTTACATAAAATCATTCCTATATATCATGTTTTGTTCATGTACTCTGTGCTTAAGTCATGAAGTCATTTTGTCATTTCACCAGGAGGTGGTGATAATGAGACAGATGTTAATGGAAATCTTGGCAACCTTATTGAGGGGCTATGAAAAGAACTTTTTTCCTTTTAGATGTTCTCACAAAGTCATTTGGCATGAGATATAATAAAGAATACAACATAAAGGAGTTTGGGCTACAAGATCACAGATGAACGCTGACATATAAAAATATTTTAAAGAGCTAGTCCAGGAGTCAGGATTCCCTGCAGTATCAGAGTTGATAATTTAGTTAGCAACCAACACAAAGGCTGGTGCTGGAAAACCACCAAAATACTCTGTAAAGATACAGAAAAAGAAAACAAAACCAAATCCAAGATTACCAAGAAAACTTAAAGGACAATTCTACTCTGTGACATGGTCACTAAGAGACCAGATCGTCTGAATGGTGCTGGACAAGTCTAGGAAGTGTCAGGACACAAAAAGAGACAAAGGATTCCTACCATTTAAAAAGTCATTATGAAGAATCCACTAATAATTTATTTTTTTATTTTATAAAAATTAATACTTCAGTTATTTCATTTATTATCACTGTTGTTGTTGAGTGCTGTCGAGACGTAGACGACTCATAGTGACCTTATAAACGACAGACCTGAACACTTGTATAACTTTGGTCGTTTCTCCATGTTCGTAGGGTTTCTGGAGGCAAGCTATTTTAGAAGTAGATGCCACTCCTGCTTCCAAGCTTGTTTGATCAGGAAGCTCCACCAAACACTGTCCACCATGAATAAGGAATTACTTTGTACCCAGAGATAAGCAGTTCTAATCCACTAACTGATCTGTGTGAGGTAAAAATGGGCAATCTCCTTCATTTTAGCCTGTGAAAATCCTCTTGATGGTCAGCTATGAGTCAGTTCCAACTCAACAGTACACAAGAACAACAATAATTATTATAATAAATTTATTGTCTTAGTTATGTTCTTGTTTTTGTTGACTACCATTGAATCAGAACTGACCCATAGCTGACCCTCCAGAGGGTTTTCAGAGGCAGTGAACCATATGGGAATATATTTTCCATCTTTCTCCCATAGAGCAGCTAGTGGATTTGAACTGCATGCCTTTGAGATTTCAGTGCAGCTTCTTCCTCCTTAAGGTAAAGCAGCGTATGTTGAGTCAAGTCAACTTACATTCTTGTTCTGGAGATTTGTCCCACCTTTCTTCTGCCTGCCATCTCAAACACTCAGGGTAAGAGGAACTGTAGCCTGAGAGATAGCCCTGATTTTTCTTTCTTTCTCCTTGAGCAGATTTTCCTGCCCTTCCAATTCCACCCTGAGTTTGTCTCCTGTATTACCTGTGGAGCACTTGAAGTTTCCAAACCACAAAGACTCAAATTCCTAGCCTGGTTTTGATCTAAGTCTAAAGCCCAAAAGGACCATAGTGTCAATCACCATTTAACTTTATTTCTGTTTTCTTTCTAATCTAAATCTAAACAGAAATATTTCTGTTTCTTTATTAAAGAATGGCTGTTTTATTAATCTCACAATATCAAACAAGCAAGCAACTATCATTGCTTTGTATTTCGGTCAAAGCAGAACATTAAACAAATTCTAAACCTGCATAAGCCCTAATATGTGACATTTGTTGATTCCTATGGTGCTGTTTTTAAAACTTTTTCCATCACAGCAGAGACAGAGAAAGTCATTATTTCAACCATGTTGTTTTCTCTGAATTTCTATACACTGTAAATCATCTCAGATATAGTTTCATTCTTGTTTCTGAATCTGAGTTCAAATTTTCACTTCTTGCTGTTTTCCATAGTATTTTCTCCAAAGGCAACTATAAAGTAAAACATAACAATAAAACATATCTGAATCAATTTATAGATTGTTAAAGCACTGATAAAAAACCATTGGAAATTACTCATTATGAAAGAACTTTGCCTATTCAGTGGCATGATGGTTTTTAATTTTTTCTCCTGATAAAAAATTTGAGATCTAAGGGGATGTTCAGGAGATAAAACTTAAAGTACACTCTTTTTCAAATTATCTTTTCTTCTTTGGACCTATATAACCCAGGACTGTACTTTTGGGGGAACAGCATAAACCCCATTTTTTTAAAAAAAAACCCATTAATACCAGAAGCAGAAGTGGGCCATAAAAATTCTTAGCTTAAAGCAAACACAAATGCGCCAGGTAAAATCTTATCTGTCCTTGCAAAGTAAAGAATTAACTAGTGTTTTGTTGTTGTTGTTGTTGTTGTTGTTATGTGCTGTCGAGTCATTTGCAACTCATAGTGATCCTATGCACAACAGCCCTAAACCCTGCTCTATCCTGCGTCAACCGCACTGCCTCTGACACACCTATCCCGATTACCCCAGTCACAGAATCAATCCATCTCATAGAGGGTCTTCCCCTCCTGCACTGTCCCTCCACCCTCCCAAGCAT
>NW_006399931.1:6246407-6260640 GCF_000299155.1 Elephantulus edwardii | reverse complement strand
GGATAATCTGCTCTGCATACATGTTGAAAAGGTATGGAAACAGGATGACACAAAAAGAGTAAAGGTGGGCAAAGTAGCCAGCCCATCAAAAGCCGACCCACATGACTGATCCCCTGGTCCACCAACCATGCTCCCAATCTCCCCGCCCCAAGAGTAGCACAAGGAAGGCCTTAAAAACAATTGTGCAGGGGAACTAGGGGCTTTTTCCCTTGCCACTTTCCTACTGAGGGAGAAAGTCTCCACATGTGGAATTTTCTGGAGAATAAATGCTCTTTTATTTACATGCGTGTAATTGGATTTCCTTTGAGGGGTATTTCGTGGGCAGAACACTTTTAATGATATTTTTTTTTTTTAGTAGAAGTAGTAACTTTAATAATTCAATCTGAAACCTATTCAAGTTAATACCATAGCTGTCACACTGTAGTAAAAATAAATTGCATAATGTCCCATGCTTGGAAAGTTTCTCTGTGGAGGCTAGGATTTTGAAGCTCCATCTCACATACTTTGGGCACATGGCCAAGAGAGACCAGCCCTTGGAGAAGGAGATCATGCTTGGAAGCGTGGAGGGACAGCATAGGAGAGAGAGAGACCCTAGATGAGATGGGGCAGTGGGGGTTGATGTGTGAGAATTAGTGAGACTGGCTCAGGACAGGGTGGGTTTCAAAGCTCCTGTACATTGGGTCACTACGCATCACAGGCGACTCCACAGCACATAACAACAACCATGCTTGGAAGGGTGGAGGGACAGTGCAAGAGAGGAAGACCCCAGATGAGAAGGATTGACTCAGTGCCTGGAGAAACGGGATTAGGTTTTTCAGAGACGAAGAGACTGGCTCAGGATAGGGCAGGGTTCAGAGCTAATGTACATAAAGTCACTATGAGTCGCAGGTGACTGGATGGCACAAAACAACAACATCTAGGAAAAAAATAAGAACCAAACAGTATTACAGGGCATTCTGGTTAGAAACTGCACTGCAATCTTCGAATACACCATCTGCTTTGCAGGCAAACCATGGACAATCTTGTTCCATGCGATATACTGACTCTGGAAACCTGCTGGAGGGTCAACTATGGGTCAGTTCTGACTTGACAATACAAAAGAACAACATCATGAGTAGAAAAAGAAGCTGTGGTGGTGTAGTGCATGTAGGATGGTGCTGCTAACCCAGAAGTCAAACCCAGAGCCGGAATCCGTCAGCAGCTCTGCAGGGGAGAGATAGGCAGTGTTTTTCTATTAAGATTCAGAACTGGGACACTATGAGTTGGAATCAACCCAACAGCATTGCAATGAATATAACATTAATTATTCATAAACAAATTACAAATCTTTCTAATGATCTGAAGAACAACATAAAACACAAAAAGCATACTGCATAGGGAGAGGTATTTTTTTTAAGCATTACAAAAACAGCAAAGTTACTTCATAATAGTAAATGCAAATGCACATAAGTGATTAAGGCAAAGGCCAGTTTAATATATTCATGGAGGCTCCTCACCCCCTCACTCCCTTTCCACATTTTTCTCATTCCTGTGTCTTAGATTCCATGGGAACTAGGAGTCCACACAGTAGCATGTAAATGATAAAGTCTTCAAAAGTTAAATAGGGGAAAAAATAATGAGTACTGTGGAAGAAAGTAAGACCAACACTGTTAAGACTTTTACTAAAGCTCTCTACAAATAATCAAGTTCCTGGCTGAATCATTCATTTATGTATTATGAGATATATATCACAAAACATTTGCCATTTCAACAATTTTCACATGTGTAAGTTTGTGATTTAAGTATGACATATGTATCATGTTGTATTCATCATCACTATAAATCATCTGTTTATTTTTGCAAGTTCATCTACTTTGAGGTTTCAGTTCATGACACTATAATTATGTGCCTTTATACTTAACCTCATTACAAAGGCCTTTGTCATCTCTGGTATATGTCTTTGTAACAACTGAACTCTTAGGAGAGATTACTGCATGCCGTGATGATGTAATCAGTGCTTCACCCTTGTCTTTCACACTCAGACCTTGTATGTTTATGGTTAAGATTTTATATGCTTAGTCTGTCGTCATAAAAGTCAGTCCATTGAACATAGCTATCCCTTCTTTAAAATTTACAAAGTTTCCCTTCTCTTATTTAAGCAACTAATCTGAAATCCTTAGGCTTGTTTTTCTTCATGAAAATTTTTAATTACATTATTCTCTATGCAGAGAGTCAAGGAACAATGTTAATGATAATTACACCAAAATGTAAGTCACAGTTATTTTACCAGTTTTGGTTGAACATATTGATTTCATATTAAAAGCATACTTCTTGCTAATTTCTAAATGAGAATGTAAAATCATAGACAAAACTATCTTCACTGTGATTTGAGAATAAAAACAGTAAGTTTACATGCAGTTATGACAAAGCTTTGTCTCACATACTTAGGACATATTCCTAGGAGGGGCTGTTCCTTGGAGATGGAAATTATGCTTGGAAAGGTGGAGGGTCAGTGAGAGAGAGGCAGACCCTCAACCAGGTATGTTGACACAGTGACTGCAGCAATGGGGTCAAGTGTGTTAGAAATGATCAGATTGGCACAGAGTAGGACAGGGCTTAGATCTGTCGTTCAGAGGGTCATTATGAGTCATACCAGGCTCAAAGGCACCTAACAATAACTATTGATTGTTACCCATGGATGGAAGGTGAAGAACAATTTTATCCAGTGCAATTTAGTGTCTCTGAAAACGTGCTATGATCAGCTATGAGTCAGTTCAGACTTAATGGCCTATAACAACAACAGCTATTGTTAAATTTCTTTTGCTTGATTCACTGCTAAGGTAACAATAGCCAAGTTTGTCCTGGGCATTCTTTCTTACCAGTTCACTTGTCTGCAAAATAAACTTTCTACAAAGATTCTCAGAAGTACTCTGAGCAGGCTTTCCCCCTTTTCCTCCTACCTCCTCTTTGCCTGCTTCTTGCCTGAGGGTGTGGGAGATAATTGTAGCCAAATGAAAGTTAAAAATTAACTTGGAGTGAGTGTGCAGCCTGCCTGTAACCAAAGAATTTGCAAATCTATAATCCTTTCTGCTCCTGGGAGCAGAGTTAATTATGGTGAATCACCCTAATTAAATTATTCACTAGGATTTTTATTAAAAACAAATCTATTACGATATAGATTGCCTTGCGGATTTGCTTTAAGACTCCACTTCTGTGAACATCCTGTTTAGTCATTTAGATTAAGAGAGAATATAGGATGAAAGAAGAAGCTGCAGGCTTCACCTGTCGATGAAAATCCCTAGGCGTTAAAGCAATTCATGCCATTGATACCCACCATGGACACAGCTCGTGTGTTACACTCCCTATTCTCCAAGATGTTAAAATAAACTCCAAGTAAGAAAAATGTATATAAATAATTGTTGTTGTTGTTAAGTGCTGTTGAGTTGTAGACGACTTATAATGACCCTATGAACGAAAGTATAACTTTCATCATTTCTCCAGGTTCATATTGTTTCCAGAGGCAAGCCATTTTGAAAATGGGTGCCACTCCTGCTTCCAAGGTTGTTTTAATTGGGGAACTCCACCAGACACTGTCCACCATGGTTAACCACTATCGTATTTGACACAACATATAAATAATTAAGAGTATTAAAAAAATGTTATGGAATCTGAAGGATGAGGGGAAAGATTCTGGAAAGTATCTTTTTGGCGAGGAAGAAGGGATACTTGGGTTTAAAAGCAAAGAAGACTTTTGCAGCCATTAAAAACTGTCCTTTGATCAATTCTGGTTCCTGGGAACCCCAGATGTTGAATAATAAGAAAAATCACGCTTTGTAGGGTTTTCAGTACTGTGGCCTCTTGGAAGCATGTTACCAAGGCTTTACTCCAAGGAATTTTTTTTTTGGGGGGGATAGTTACACCACAAACCTTTCTGTTACTGTTGTTGTTGTGTGCTGTCAAGTCAGAACTGACTCATAGCAGACCCTCCAGTGACTTTTCAGAGGCTGTAAATTGTACAGGAGATTGCCTATCTTTGTCTCATGGAGCAGCTGGTGGATTTGAACTGCCAACCTTGACCCACTCAAGAACTCTCAAGCACAGTATGTTGTCATTAGGTGATATGTAACAACAATTCTGGCTCATCGCAGCCCGATCTTCAACAGAATGAGACACTGCTCGGTCCTTTGCAATCACCCCAATCACATTGATCACATCAAGCCCATTGCTGCAGTCTCTGCATCAATCTGTTGCACTGAGAGTCTCTTTCTCCCTAGCATTCTGCTTACCAAGCATAATGTCTTTTCCCCTAAGAATCGCCCCTCTCTATAACATACCTCATGTATATGAGATGAAGTTTTGTGGTCCTTGGTTTGGAGGAGTATTTTAGCTGCAATTTTCCCCCGGTTTATTTGTTTGTTGTTTTGCAGTACATGGTAAACACAATACTTTTCACCAGTAATGTGTTTTGAAAGCACTGTTCTTCTTTACTCTTCCTTATTCATTAACTTTCACGTTCATTAGAGGCAATTGACTATGTCTTGAGTCAGGTGAACCTTAGTCTTCAAAGTGACATCTTTGCTCTTTAGCACATTGAGAGGTGCTCTGCAGCAGATTTACCCAATGCAATATATTGTTTGATTTTTTGACGGCTACTTCCATGGGTGATGATTGTGGATCCAAGTGATAGGAAATTGACAACTTCAATTTTTTCTCCATCTATCATGATGTCGCTTGTTGGTCCTGATGTAAGGATATTATTTCTTTCTTTACACTGAGGTCCAATTCATACTGAAGGCTGCAGTCTTTGCTCCTCTTCAGTAAGTACTTCAGGTCCTCTTTACTGTCAGGAAGCAAGGCTGTATCATCTGCGTAACACAGACTGTCTTCCTTCCATTTCTAATGCCGCACTCTCCTTATACACTGGGCAAAATACTTACCCTATAACCACTCCATCTTCAACTCGAATAGTTGATGTCCAGTCACTTCCTAATCATGGTGACCCCAAGTATCAGAGTAGAACTACCCTCCATAGTCATTCCCATGGCTATAATTTGAGGTCTTTCTTCTGTGAAACCTCTGGTTACTAAGAACTCAATAAATGTTGTTGTTGTGTATCGAGTTGGGGCTATCCCATAGCTGACCCTCCAGCAAGAATTCAGAGGCACAGGAGGAGATAGCCCATCCTTCTCCTGCAAAACAGTTGATGGAATTGAACCACATGTCTTTGGGATTGCAATTCAGATTCTTTATTAGCCATCATTATAATTATTATGATTATGGGTAGCAACCACCACCTTTCTATCAGTTTATCCTAATGTGTGGCTTGCATGTTACTCTAATGCTAGAAGCAATGTCACAGATATTTCTAATACTATTGTGGTCTCCCATGGCGGACTGGCTTGAGTGGACGTTTCAGAGTAAGACAGACCAGCAAGTGGGCCAGCCATTCACATCTGAGATAACGAACCCATAAATGCCATGAATGACCATGAAAATTGTCATGCAGGTTAGAAGACTCTCAAGGTATGACTGAAGAAGAGCCACCTCTTGAAAGTCGTCTACCTCAATGACTCAGGGGAGGTAAAGCTTGGCTTTCACCTGGTGAAGGACCATGTTTGCTGATGTGGATCTCTCCAAAGGACGAGAGAAGCACCTGCAAACACCTGCCAATGACTAGAGCATGGAATAATAGTGAGTATGGAGCTAGGAAAATGCTGAATTGTCAAAAAGGAAAAGAAACACAAAAAATTGTATTCTAGGCATGGCTGAACTCAAGTCGACTGGCATTGGTAATTTTCAATTACATATACTATATTATATATTTTATATTATATTATATGCCAGGAATGACAAATTGAAGAGAAATTTTGTTGCATTCATCATGAGAAAGAACATTTCAAGACATATCCTCAAGTATAGTGTTCTCAGTGATATAATAAAAGTCATACTATACAAGGCAGATTGTTAATATGGTGATTATTCAAATTTATCCACCAGCCATGAAATCCAAAGATGAAGATATTAAACTTCAAAGACGATAGCCTTCATTATGGATTACTACTTAACACAGAGTACAAAATCCCCACAATGGGACAAATAAACAACTCATGGAAAATAGAGGGGGAAAATTGAAGTTGGCAAGGATTTCCTTTTATTTATCCATACACACATGGAAGCAGCAGTCAAGAAATCAGGGGACTTATTTCATTTGGGAAAATCGACTGCACTGGACCTCTCTTTAAAGTACTAGAGAGAAAGGACGTCATTCTGAAGATGCAGGTGCTCCTGGTTCAAGCCAGGATGTTTTCAATAACTTCATATGCATGTAAAACCTGGATAATGAATAGAGAAGATGGAAGAGTTAAAACCTTGAATTATGGTGTTGGTGAAGAATACTGAATAAACCGTAAACTGTCAAAGAACATTCAAATCTGTCTTGGAAGAAATGCAGCCAGAGTTCTCCTCAGAGACAAGAAGACCTCATCTCACCTTGGATGTGTTACCAGGGGGGGCCAGTCCTTGGACAAAGACGTTGTCGTGGAAAAGTGGAGGTCAGAGAAGGAGATGAAGACTTTCAATGAGAAACATTGATTCATTGACTTCAGCAACAGGTTTAAGCAGAGCTGTCACGGTGAAGAGACTGGACAGGATTTTGCTTTGTTGTACATAGGGTCACTATGCATTGGAGTCATCTCAGTACCTGTACTATCAGTAATAGCAATAGGCAGCAAACCACTCCAAAAGACATCTTTGGGGTTAAGTAGAGCACCATGTGGCTAAGTCTGTTATGAGAAGAGACCAGATCAATGAATATTGAAGTCTTAGAAAAGAGTTCAAAATCCTGGATTGGAAGATGTCCACGTTTATATGACTTCCTTCCCACTAGATGGTGCTAGTTTTCATGCAGATATTTGTTGACTAAATGGATAAGCTTTTGAGGCCAAGTAAGAGTCAGAACAGAGGAAAGTATGGTTTTTCTTTAAAACCAGCAGTTAGGTTAAGTTAAAGGATGAAATGAAAGGGATATATTTTCATATGACAGGATATGTATTCTTTTCGATCACTCTGTAATAATGATTCCCAATCTTGATGCCACATTAACATTTCCTGAAGAAATTTTAGTATCTTGCTATCAAGAATTATTGTATCAGTGCACCTGGGCTTGGGGACCAGGTACCAATATTTTCTAAAGCTCCCCAAATGATTTAAATACAGCCCAGGCTGGAGAATCACTTCTTTATAGAAATATTACTTACAAATTGTGCTTCCATAGGAAGCTCTGGCCGAATGGTAATGCACTGTGATGGCAACCCAAAGGCACGTGGTTTGAATTTACCTCTGCAGGAGAAAGGTGCTCAGTAGCCTTCTCTGTCATTTACAGCCTCTGAAAATCCACTCGAGGGTCAACTATGAGTCAGTTCCAACTCAATGACACATAGCAACAGTGCTTACATACTAAACATTCCGCAGAAGAATCTCTCATTTCCCCCCCACCTCATAAGCAATTCTAGCATTTCTCATGTGACTTGTAACCACTCAACATTAAGGCAGTATATATAAAATATATAAATTATACAAGAATTAGCTTTGAATCATTAGAAGAAATAAAAAATTAGAAAGGCAGACAAATAAAAAGAAATATTAGAAATTAGGTAGCTTTCTGTGTACTAAACCCTCTCTTGTCATGTCAATTCTGATATTAGCTAGATCAAATATAGCAGGGGAAAGAATTGTAGCCACAAAGAATTAAGTTCTAAAATACTAAGAAATAAATAAGACTATACAAAACATTTTCAAAAGCTGTGAAGTTTTACTCAAGTTCCAAAGAAAAGTCGTGACTGAATTGATACATATCTTAGTCCTAAATGGAGAAGTTCAAAAGCACAGAGATGTCACTTCTTTCCAAAGAAATCTATTCTTAGGATGATCCCAGCTATAATTCAATTTTGACTTCTTGTTAAGTGCTATCAAGTCAACTATGACTTAAAGCAACTCTTTGAATAACAGATCTGAATGAGCCCTGTCCTATCCTTTGCTATACCTGAGCCTATGTGAAGTAAAAGTATTTTTTAAAAGAAATGTATTGCTGCAGATTTGAACAGTAAGCCTTCAGGATTGCAGCACAAATTCTTGTCATTAGGCCACCAGAGCTCCCTCCATTGATGGAAGGTTTGTCTTTCTAGATAACAAATTGCACATGTAAGAAAATAAAGAGCTGAATGTAAAAGGAGCAAACAAGGAAACTTTCAGTGGTAGAAAGAATGGGTTTACATTGAAAGGGCAAAATTTTGGGGTGATTACATTTTCCGCATCATATTTACATAAGTACTTCTTTAACAACTTGATGTTAAAATTCACTTCACAAAAAATTATTAAATGGCATATCATTATGAGTATCAGCTTCAATGTACATTTATTTAAACTACAACAGATGCAAATGAAAAGGTCAATTATTTTCAAAATTAAGCAAATGCAATACCAAATATTAAAATTCTTTTTATATTAATTACTTCATAAGTATCCCATAAATATCAAGGATTGTGCAGGTCTCCTTATCTGAGTATCATCAATTGAGAGATTTGTAAGAAGTTAGAATTGAGTAGGAGAAAGTACTTTTCAAATTCATTAATGTAAGACCATTTTTTTCCTTTTAAAAACTTGGTTTTGCATCTCTATTCTCTGATCCCTCTTTCCATTCCTAACTGTCTTCTATCTCTTATGGAATTCTCACTTCTTTTCCACTTAGCTATTCCCTGTGCAGAGGGAAACTTCTTGGGATCTAGAATGTCTCATCTGTTGTGGGATACTCTGAAGGGCTTAGCACACATTTTGTAGCCTGAAATGTTTATTTAAGTGTGATAGTTTGATGAGAAGTTCTGCACCTGTATGTTGTTGCTGTTATGCGCCATTAAATCACTTCCACTCACAGTGACCCTATATACAACAGCTCTGAATCCTGCCCTATCTTGAGCCGATCTCATCGTCTCTGACAGACTTAATCCCATTTCTCCCAACACTGAATCAATCCATCTCATCCTGGGTATTTTGGTCCTGCACTGTCTCTCCACCCTGTGATGTTCTTCCCCAAGGACTGTTCCCTCCTGGCCATGTGCCCAAAGTGTGTGAAAAGGAGCTTCAAAATCCTTGACTCCAAGGAGCACTGTTGTTTGACTCTGAACTGATCTGTTTGTTCTCCTTGCCGTCCATGATATGTTCAACACTCTTCTCCAGCACCACAACTCAAAGGCATTGATTCTTCTATCATATTACTCATTTTCCAGCTCTCTGACACATAGCAAGTAATTACGAAGACCATGACCTGGATCAGGTGCACTTGAGTCTTTAGACTGATAGCATTGCTCTTCAGTACTCTAGAGAGGTCCTTGACAGCCAACTTTCCCAATGCACTTTGTCTTTTTATTTCCTAACTGCTGGTGCCAAGAGTGCTGACTGTGGAACCAAGCAAACTGACAGTTCTTAACAGCCTCAATCTCTTCTCTATGTATTATGAAGCTGCCAACTGGCCCAGTGTGGAGAATCTTTGTTTTCTTGATGTTGAGCTTCAATCCATATTGAAGACGACAGTCCTTGACCTTCTGATATGCTTCCTGTCAAAGGCCAGCTTGGAAAGACAAAGCAAAGTATTAAAATGAAATGTGCAAAGAGCTGGAGTTGGAAAATCAAAAGGGAGGGAGAGACTTGCTAGGCATTTCTTAAGCTGAAGGAACTGAAGAACAAGTTTAAGCCCTGAGTTGTAATACTTAAGGTTGCTGAGGGCAAATATCAAATGAACCAGAAAGCATTAAAAGAACGAAGGAGTACATAGAATCACTGTACCACAAAGAATTAACTGACACAGAAGAATTTCATGAAACAACATATGTTTTCAATCTATATGCAGAACAGATCATTCAGGAGACTGTACTTTATGAGGAGGAATGTGCATCAGGATTGGCGGTAGACTCATCAACAACCTGCACTGTGCAGATGACATAACCTTGCTTGCTGAAACTGAGGAGGACCTGAGGCATATGCACCTGTATGCTGATTAATATTTTTAAAGACTTTTTGTAGTTATCTTTGCATTTTAGCTCACTAATAATGATATGAAAGAAAGAGAGCTAGATTATTAACAGAAAACTGAGGCACAGGTGTTTAAATTATCTGTCCTAATTTCCACAAGCATTGTCTAATTGGGGACTAAATACTTCTCCCCTACTTTTTAATCAAAGACACCCTTAGGTATGTTTGAAATGCCTCTCACTATAGTAAAATGAAGATCTGTGTTCTAAGAAATATGAAAGAAAGGAAAATTTAAAAAGTGACTGTGACTCAGATTTCAGTGACTTTAAAGTTTCATTAAAAGAGACAGAAATAACCACAGTGACTTTAAAGTTTCATTAAAAGAGACAGAAATAACCATTTACCCATATAGCCAAGCACTTAGTAAAACATTTAAGGACTACTTGATGGACACCTTTTACATACCAAGCACTTTGCTTGATGCTGCTGGTAGACACATGTAATTGCATCCCAGGACAGACTTCCCTCCCCATGCTGCCATCATCAACTTAGCATGACTCTGTAGGGCATGACCTTACTAAAAACTTCCCTCTCCTCACTTGCCTTTGTGCCGCTGCATGGAAACTAATTGTCCTGAGTGATGTCAACAATATAGATCCTTCCAGAGCCTGTGACTTCAGCGTCTTTAAAGGGACATGGTGTTAATACATTTGACTTTGCAGGCTCACTTCTTTGATTTGTTAGCCTGAGGGTCGGGGTGGGGTGGGGAAGCAATGTTCAACACAGCAAAAGCAAGCAAACAAACACAGAAAAGCAAATTTATTTTCAAAATGCTGAGAGACAAGGTAGGAAAAAGGGGAAAATGCCTCTACACTGATTTATGCACTACTGATGGCCTAGTGGCAAGAAGCTCTGCTGCAATCCTGAAGGCACATGGTTCGAGGCTACCACCAGCTGTTCCATGGGAGAAGGATGGGCAATCTCCTCCCGTGTGATTAACTGCCTCGGAAAACCCACCCACTGGAGGCTCTGCTATGGGTTGGTTCTGACTTGACAGTAAACAACAACAACAAAATCCATTGTGTGTTTTTAAAAAAAATCAAACTTTCCATAGTCAAGATAGTGAAGAAGTACAGAAAAGAAGAAAATGAAAGAAATGTGAAATATAGCAAAGTAAAAATGGAACCAAGTAGAATGTCCATAGTTATTGCTTATCACGCAACAAAATGAGATGAAATTTAAATTTAAATTTAAAAGGTGGCTCTCCAAGGTATTTAAACAATGCCTTTCTGCTCAGAAGTAAAAGCTGCAGTTCTGATAAGCTTTGAAAAAGAAGGGGTTGTATCAGAAAGGAACAGCATGAATGGCTTTGAGGGGAATGTGTGCTGTCTTAACTAATCATAGCAAGAATGTGTAATTCCCAAAAGGCAGTAAGGTTCAAGTTTTTCTGTGTAGAAACACCGGGTCTGTGAGAAGGACAGAGCAGCAGGCATTGTCATAAACACAAAGGTAAAAGCACGCTGCATTGCTCCATGAACATTCACATAGAATGGCATTTCATTTTCTCAGACAGAAAATTACACTGAGTGGTTGTAGGAACTGTTCTTTTAAAACTGTGTTTCAGCCTAAGCCTCCCCTATCAGCTGCTATAATTATCATCTTTGAGCACATGCATTTCTGTCTATATATAGATAGTTCTTGTGACCCTATGAACAACATCTCTGAATCCTGCCCTCTCTTGAGCCAATCTCACTGACTCTGACACACCTACCCCAGTGTCACAGTCATTGTGTCAATCCATCTCATCCAAGGTCTTCCTTTGCTGTACTGACTGAGCATGATGTCCTCTAAGAACTGGCCCCTCTTGGTGACATCCCCAAAATATTTGAAATGGAGTCACACAACCTTTGCCTCCAAGGAGGAACCTGGTTTCACCCTCTCCAGGACAGACCTGTTTGTTCCCTTAGTAGTCCATTATATATGTTCAATACTCTTCTCCAGCCATACCATAATTCAAAGGCATCAATTCTTCTGTCATACTTAGTCATTGTCCAGCCCTCAGATGCTTCTCAAATAATTGCAAAAACTATGGCTTGGAACAGGCACACCTTAGTCTCCAGACTTACATTATTGCTCCTTACCATTCTGGAAAGATCGTTGACAACAGATTATCCTAATGCAATTTGTCTTTTGAATTCCTGACTGCTGGTGCTGAACCTAAGCAAGATGAAATTGTTAAAAATTCCAATTTCTTCCCCATGTATCACGATGCTGTCAATTGGCTCAGTGGTGAGAATCTTTGTTTCCTTGATACTGAGATGCAATCCATATTGAAGACTGGAGTCCTTAACATCCTGCAGCAAATGTTTCAAGTCCTACTCAATTTCAGGGGCAGCAAGGTTATAACATCTGCATAACACAGGTTGTTTATGAGTCTTCCTCCAATCCTGATGCCACGCTCTTCTTCATAAAGTCCCGCCTCCCGAATGATCTGGTCTTCATATGGATTAAGAAGGTATGGAGAAAAGATAATATCTGAATGTCAGCATCAAACAACAGTAGTTTCAGTAAGTTCTCAGGCATTATTTCCAGTTTTGTTTAAAGTTCACACTCACCAAACAAGACAGAGGAATGCGGTAAAAACCCAGGATTCTTTTTTATGCCACCTTGAGAACGCCAACCATGAGAAGCCAACTTCCTAAAGACAAATATGGAAATGAATTTATAACATTGC
The DNA here is from genome assembly GCF_000299155.1 of Elephantulus edwardii. Classification (NCBI taxonomy): domain Eukaryota; kingdom Metazoa; phylum Chordata; class Mammalia; order Macroscelidea; family Macroscelididae; genus Elephantulus; species Elephantulus edwardii. Next base: position 6,247,904 of record NW_006399931.1, on the reverse strand, counting down.
GAATAAATTATTCTTATAGACATGGGAGTGATTAAAATGTGTTGTACAGTGGTTGAGTGAAAGAAATAAGGGAACACATTTCTGAAGTCATGTGCCTTCATAGATAATTGATGGTCTGAGGCATATTGCTGTTATTATGTGCCATAGAGTCAACTACAGCTCATAGCAACCCTCTGAACAAGAAATCTGAATCTTGTCCCATCATCCTCGTGCTCTCCCCGCGCTCCAGGCCACTGGCATAGTCACTGTGTCCATCCAGCTATTGAAGGTGTTCCTCTCTTTCTCTCTCCCTCCCGATTCCCAGCAGGATGCCTTTTCCCAAGGACTGGGAACACTGTTAAGACAGCACACATTCCCCTCAAAGCCATTCATGCTGCTCCTAATAACAGACTCCAAATATGCGAGATGAAGTTTCACCATCCTTACCGCTAAGCAGCATCCAGTTTGCACTTCCTCCAAGATGGATTTCTCCGTTCCTTTTGGCAGCCCATGTGCCATTCAATACACTTCACCAGCATCACGATTCAAATGCAGAGATCTCTTAAAAAGAGTGGGTTGAGGGAAGACTGAGAAAGAGGGGATAAATAATGTACACTGCATTGAAACAGATGAGGGAGAGAACTGTTTAAAAGGGATATATGATTAGGTATTATTGTCATGACAGGAGTCCAGAGCAAAGGCTGCATAGTGGAGTAGACTAGGGGGGGGGGATTGTATAGCAATGAAAGAATTTTTCTTTTACTTTTCAAAGAGAAGAGCGAATAGGGAGGAGTGATAGGCAGGGAGGAAAGTGCAACAATGAATGAATGGAAATCCCAAGTCTCTATAAATTTTCATTACAATTAATTTTTTAAAAAGCACAATGTATAGGAATGATAATATGAAACACAATGTGGGCAGAAGAATGTGTGAAACAATGTATGTATACAAAACACAGTATATATGATTTTTGTTATGCAAACCAATATAAAAGTTTTAAAAGAAAAAAAATAATGGCTGCCACGGACATTGTACTTATTATAATTATCATTCCCATAATGGTGTTATGTGCTATTGAATGAACAACAAAACTGGTCCTATCTTGTGCCATCCTCATAGTCACTATATGTTCCAGCGCATTGTTAGAACCACTACTGGTGGCTGTAATGAGGTCAAACCATCAACTGATGAATAAACTGAAAAACTAAGAAAATGTAAATAATTAAGACAACAAAGACAGTGAGAGTTCAAGAAAGACTTGTTGATAAGCACATGTTTTCACAAACATGTGCCCTTATTTATTTTACCACATGGCTTCTTTTCTCTATTATCTTTTTTTTTATTATTATTAAATTTTATTTGTTTCAATGAACATTCACAGGGATTCTGGGCTTTCACTCCTTCATTGCCACACCATTCTCTCCACCCTCCTCCCCAGGTTGTTCTTCTTCCCCGCCATCTGAATGTCTGTTTTAATTGTCTAATTGCCACAGTGCTTGTCAAAGTCAGTTCTGATTA
>NW_006399931.1:6236602-6244457 GCF_000299155.1 Elephantulus edwardii | reverse complement strand
TGAGGCTTCATCTGACATACTTTGGACATGTTGTAAGGAGGGACAGGTCCTTGGAGAGGGACATCATGCTTGGGAGGGTAGAGGGATGGCACAAGAGGGGAGGACTCTCTATGAGGTGGATTGATTCACTGACTGGTGTAATCATGATGGGAGTGTCAGATTGGCACAGGACAGAGCACAGTTTAGGGCTGTTGTACATAGGGTCGCTATGAGTCACAAGCGACTCGATGGCACATGACAACATGCATTTTCTCACTATTTTATATTGTGTTTGTAACTGAGATATGTATTTTTAAAGTTGGGGAAATGGTATTTTATAAAAACTCCTTATATACGACAAATTTTGGTTGCTTTTTGGAAGAAAGTTTTTAACTAGATTAATAGCCTTTATCCTTGACCATTTCAAGACGTGATTAATAGTAGTATAAACAAAGAACAACCTGTACAGACGACGAAAATGTGGACTCTTATCACAGTATAAGAGGAGCGAAGGCCTCTAATTTCCCATTTACACTCTTATTTATTCCTTAATAATGGAAAATAAAGGGAAAAAAGATCAAAAATAGAAGAAAAACAGATACCTAAGGAGTAAAGTTTTAGCAAATTCTACATTAAGTTGTTGTTATTGTTGTTAATCTATACCTCAGAGTCAAAACTGACTCACAGCTGATTCCACCCACCACCCCCTGGGTTTTTCAGAGGCAGTAAATGAAATAATAAGAGATTGTCCGTCTTTTCCCTCAGAGGTGAGTTTGAACCACATGCCTTTGGGTTAACAGCACAACTCCTTAACCACCAGGCCATCACTAAGTCAGCTCAGCCAGTCATGATCCACACAAAACAAATTAAGCATTGCCCAATTTGGTACCTTCTTCCCCATTATTGTGGTCCATTGTTAAAACCACTGTTGGGCTTCTAATCTAGAAGCATCATTGTCTAAGAATATACTGAACAGCAGTCTGTTGTGATCTATAGTGTTTCTGTTGACTGTTGTTGTTGTTAAGAATTGCCAAGTAGAATATGACTCCTAGTAACTCCGTAAACACTTCTGAACCCTTTGCTATCCAGTACCATCAATATCATTTGTGACGCACTTGATCCCACTGCCACGGTCACTGTGTCAAACCATGTGGCTGAAGGCCTTCTTCACTGACCCTCCATGTTTCCAAATGTGATGTCTCTTTCCAAGGACTAGCCCCTCTTAATATATCCAAAGTATGTGAGATCTCTGGAGCTTCACCATCGTTCCTTCTAAGAAGCACTCTGGTTGTACTTTCTCTAAGCTATCTCTGTTGGTTCTTTGGGCAGTCCATGAGGTATCGGTACTCTCCTCCAAGTCCACAACCCAAAGATGTCTATTCTTCTTCTGTTTATTGTCCAGCCCTCAAATGTACAACAGATGACTAAAAGGACCATCACTTGAACCAGGCACATCTTGATTTTAAACTGACATCATTGCTCTTCAAGACTTTGGAGAGGACCCTGACCGTGGACATCCCCAGTGCAATATGTCTCCTGATCTCCTGATACTGGCACCAGGAGTGGTGATTGTGGATCTAAGTAAGATGAAATTGTTGGCAACTTGAGTTTTTCTCTATCATCTATCATGATGCTGCTTATTGGTCCAGTGGTGGGGTTTTTGTCTTCTTGACATTGAGATGCAATCCATATTTATAGCTATCATCCTTGATTGTCTGCACCTAAGTACTTCTGGTCTTTCTCACTTTCAGCAAACAGGGTTGCCAGATCCTTGTTTCTAGTTTTACCGTGGAAGCTTTGTTCAAACCTTCCATCATGGTTGTGCTGCGGGTATTTGAAATACTAAGCCCCAACAGGCAATTTAACACATTTTCATAGAGTCAGAACCAACTGATACCTGATCTTTCAAGGGTTTTCAAAGACTCTAAATCACATGGAAGGAGATTGCTCCTCTTTCTCACACAGAACTGGTGGTGGATTTGAACCACCAGAGAAGTGCTACCTTTGGGTTGGCAGTGCAACGCCTTACAGAGTACACCACAGAGCTCGCTAAGTTCAGTAGAACATCTATTAAATAAGAACTGAAAAAAAAATACACAGACCCTAGCCATTAGGAAGTCACTGGGAGTCTGATAAAAATTCCTTTCTGCGTAATGGTAGAGACAGAAACCAGATGATTTTATAACAGTCACCCCAGTAAATCCCAAAATAGCAAAGTGAAAATAAATTTAAGGCAGATTGTTCTCAGTAATAAAACAGTAAGACATTAACTTTTTTCTTTTTTTTTTTTTTTTTTTTTTGTCTTTTACTGAAAACAAACAACCATCCCTGGTTTAAAAAAAAATCCTTACTTTTTTGTTTAACATCTACTATTCGCATTTTTTTTTCTTAGACTCTATGTACTGGACAACTTTACCTAATTTTTTAAAATCAGATTTACTGCCAGTATATTGTAATATTTCTGTGTATCAAAATGACAGTTATTAAATACAAGTCAAACAAAAGACCAAAAATTGCTTTGACAAGAAGATTGCATTTAATGAGCTTTGATAGAAACCAGAAAGATTAAAACATTGTGTGCTTTAAAGTATATGATAAGTAGATTAAGAACTTCGGATACAGACTTACAGGTTTGTTTGTGTTCTGAGCAAATTATTTTTTAAAATATATTTAAATTCTATTTAAGTGATTTTTGTTTTGTTATTCCAGCAGAAACCGTCCCCACAGCTGAGCTGGCAGGTCATTTGTTTTCATGAAAACTCTTTGAACCAATCAGGACACGGCTAATCTTATTATATCTCTGTGGGCTTGCATTTCTTTTGATGAGAGTCTAGAGAAGTCAAGGGTAATACTTTTCTGTGTGCCAGGAACCGCTTATGTTTCAGTTGTACAAGGTCAGGTCTTAATTTAACCACCAACTGGATACTTAATTTTAGATACACAGAGGAACACATTGGCTCCAAGACACTTCCTCTGGTTTAGGAAGGCAAGTCCCTGGATAAGAATGACAAGATGATCATTCCAAAAGGTGAGATTATGAAATATTTCATCTGTACCTCACCAAATAGCTTCATGAGTTGTTCAGTATTGGAGATATTTTGAACTGGTGGAAATACATATTTCAGTAGCTAATCATTAATCGCTTCCTGGATCAATTACCTTTGGGTTGTATGTCTAGGGCTTTTAAAATTATATAAGAAAATAAGAGTTGCTTGGTTCATTTATAGACTATCAACTCAATAACATAGTTATTAAGCTTAATAAAAAGATAAAAATTAATGTTTATTGGAAATATAAATACACATATTATGGGCATCTCATAAGGATCTTAGCAAGCCTTAATTTTTTTTTTCCTCTCAGTGATTAATTAAAGTAAATCTAGCAAGACTGTTTTATCATTGCAAAAACTAATGGTTTTTCTTGAAGTAAACATAATATTGTGATTTTAAATAATTTTAACCTATGTCTATAACTCTACTTCTAGAAATTGAACCTATAGAAATAAGAATTTAGAAAAAAAGATTTTTCTGTTGCACTATTCATCATAAAAGTAATTAGAAATTGGAGAAAAACATCATGCTGGGAAAAGCAGAGAGGGTCAGTGAAAGAGAGGAAGACCCTCAACCAAAAGGATTCATGCAGTGACTGAAACAGTGAACTTGAATATGACAGATAATGACAATGGCACTGGAGAGAGAGGTTCAGATCTGTGGTAGGGTAACTGAGTGATAGTGGATTCAACGGTGAGTAGCAACATCGTTCCCAAGTTGCCTTTTCAGGGGTCATTGTCACTCCAGTCTTTCCCATTCTTTAAGTTTGCCGCCATGAATTTGCCTAGAGATCTATAGAAACAAATTTATAGAAACAAAGTTCATTCTTATACTGTAAGGTCATTTTCAAATACCAGCATGAATCCTAATTTCTGTCATTACTAGATCTTACTTGGAAATCAATACTAGAGAGTTAGAATTTATCTTTTTAGTATATGAAATGAATGAATAAATTAGCATTACAGGTTCTATCATGCTAGTACATTTCTAAAAAGCTGTGTTAATTAGTAGCAGTTCCAAAACAGAAAGTGAATTTGGCAAAAATATAAGTATGACCTAGAGAAGAAATACAAAGTCCGGTTATTATCTTACTAATTTTAAGAAAACTATATATTAGGTCATTCAATTTTTGTTATTTTCACAAACACTTTCTGAATTCCCATTGTATGTCAGTATTGTGCTTAGGATCTAAAGACCAATATTTCCATTTCATCATCTTGGGTCTTTTGTAACATGTCAAGGTGGGTTTCTTTGAGATAGCATAAAATGAGGAGCCTTTTTCCTGGGCTAAGACTGTGTGAATGTGCGTTGAATTACAGCAAAATAGATTATGCCGTTAAGACAAATGTTTGAAGTGATCTTGGTTGTTCCTGTCAAGCCACAGAATTTATCTTTCATTTTAGAAAAGAAAAAATCCATTCAGAGTGACTATTGTAACTATTCCTTGCGAGAAAAAAAGAATCACCTGTAACAGCGAGCTAAAACTGAATTTTGGCAAAGGTGTGACTCCCTTTAAAGTCTTTTGGTGGCCGTAGTCTTGTTACTCTAAGTTATAGCATACCTCTATTTTCCTTTTTTAATATATTCTTAAAGTCACAAACACTACTGGCAAAGCACAGCAAAACTGGTCAGTGCTCTGTCGGTAACAACTGCAAGTATTGTAACCCACAAAATGAACATATTCTTTAACTATTGTTATTCCTCTGACAGGACAAATCTTGAGGATTCTCTCTGGGCCCTCCAGTGGATGAGCTCATCGTTCTCAACACCTCAGCAATTTTAAGGTAAAAGAAAACTTCTCAGAGAATGAGGTCCCCGAGAGATCCATACCCTCTTAATACCCTCGGGATTTCGGTTTAGGCTGGTCTCACGCAAACCTGTGAGGAAAGCAAAATGCTATACTGTGGTCGTTCCTTCTCCCCTCTCCTCACCTCCTTCTGGAGGCCAGTCTTGCACCCTCTGCTGTCTTTCCAGACCCACCATGCCCTCGGATCCATATCCAGGGACATCCTGACTCTACACTGGGGCTCAGTCTGGGATTACTAACATTTTACTAGGGACACAGAAAGATGGTACAATGTACTCCAGAGGACAGAACCTCTCATCCTAGAATTGCACTGATGTGACAGGTGCTGGGGACAGTGTGATATTTATGGACATGAAGCCCTGCTACATACCATGGGAACGACTGTCCACTCTACGCACTCTTAAGCCTAGGCCAGTTTACAGTCCTTGGAAATGATTTCCATTTTCTTGTGCTCAAGGCAGTGTGTGAGGGTGGGTGGGATAAAGAGACGTGACGATAAGCAAGACTAAAGCAAGTAAGTGATTCATGGGGAACAAAGTTATTCGGGGAAGAAAGGGCCATCTGGTCACTTCTCATAGGAACTCTTGTGTTTCAAAGAAGGCTCTGATGGGCTTCACAAACTTGTCACCCACCAAACAAGGGGGAAGGTGTTTGGCATTGATGACATACTTGAGATTGTTTCCAGAGTCTGATGCAGAGAGGTGCCATGTCCTGAGGCTCACGTGGCCAGTGTCCCAGGCAGCACTATCCACACCTCCTGGCCAGCCAGGCACCAGCTGGTATGTTGCTCCTCCTGTGTGCGCAGTCATGCATAGACTCCAGGACAGACAGGACAAGCTGAAGGCAAGCTAGGGCACCTCAGAACCCCCTCAGCAACACAAAGCCTTACTTCACCAGGCCAAAGACAAAGATGGATGTGTCTCTGGAAGCTATTCTTTTATTTTTAGAAATGATTGTCATTGAGAGCTGGCTGTTAAGAGCTAGATCAAAGTGTTTTCTTTTAAAGGAGACAGACTGTGAAATACTTCCCTGCAGCCTTTGGAAGACTTTAACGATAGAGGCATTTCTTGCTCTGCTTTGGTTCTTCCTACTCTGTAACTTTGGACGAATCTTATAACCTTTGGCATTTAAGTTTCTACTAAGGCAAAATGAAATGATCAGATATCAAACCCACAGTTGAAGTGAGGATAAAACAAGGCAAAAATGCACAAGCATGGTGCTCAAAACAAAACAGGCATTTCATAATTTATGGTTGTTATTGCTATAATTGTTATTAATCTGTGGCACTCAGGCCTGGTTTTAATTTTTTTTGGTCTAACATTCTTCTAAGTGGTATAGCACTGGTCTGTCCATTTGCTGTACAGAGGTAACTCGTGGTTGCTGTGATGCTGAACATCGTGACACTGATGTGTCAAATGTGACAATGGTTACTCACAGTGGACAGTGCTTGATGGAGCTCCTTAATTAAAACAAGCTTGGAAGCAGGAGTGACATCCACTTCCATAATAGCTTGCCTCTGGAAATGCTGCGAACTTGAAGAAATGAAATTTAGACAAGTGTTCAGGTCTTTCTTTCATAGGGTAACTATGAGTCATCTACAAGTAGACAGCACTAACAATAACAAAAACATTATACTAGAACACATTCTAATGCTTACATGGTCACTAAACTTTTTCTTCTCCCACTATTAGAATTTTGTACAGTCTTACTATAAAGCAAACTATCAATGACTAATATCTGAATAATGCATATTATTGTTGTTGTTATGTGCTGTCAAGTCACCTGTGACTCATAGTGACCCTATGTACAACAGCTGTGAACGTGACACTATCTTGAGCCAACCTTATTGTCTCTGCCACACCTACCCCCATTACCCCAGTAACTGGGTCAATCCATCTCATCAAGCGTCTTGCTCTCTTGTGCTGACCCTCTACCCTCCCAAGAATGACATCCCTCTCCAAGGCCTGGTCCCTCCTTGCAACATGCCCTAAGTATGTCAGATGGAGCTTCAGAATCCTTGCCTCCAAGGAGCAGCCTGGTTCCACCTTCTCCAGGATGAACCAGTTTGTTCTCCTAGCATACTCTTCTCCAGCACCATAGACCAAAGGCATCAATTCTCCTTTGATCATTTCTAATCATTGTCCAGATTTCTGTTGCACAACATGTAATGGTGAAGACTATGCTTTGAACCAAGTGCACCTTAGTCTCCAGACTGACATCGCTGCTTTCTAGTACTCTGGAGAGGTCCCTGACTGCAGACTTTCCCAATGCAATTAATCTTTTGATTTCTGGGTGCTGATACCAAGAGTGTTGATCGTGGAGCCAAGCAAGCTGAGGTTGTTAGCCATCTATCCATCTATTCTGCCCAGTGGTCAGAATTTTTGTTTTCTTGGTGATAACCTTCAATCTATATAAAGAAGGTCCAGACCTTCTGCAGCAAGCACTTCAGGTCCTCCACAGTTTCAGCAAGCAGGGCTGTGTCATCTGCATAAAAAAAGTTTCCCTGAGTTTTTATTTTGCTCTCTTTAGGAATATATCCTTCCTCATAGTAGTTATAAAAAGACATCTAAAAAAAACCCCAACAGCCAAAAAGATCCCACCAAACTTTCCACACAATTCTCTAAGTAGTGTTCTATCCTCTGGTATTTCAAGAACTAGAAGCTCCAAATTTCAAGCAGGGTTAGAGTTAAGCCAGTGATTTAAACAGGTGAAAGACTCTGTGTCCCATTACTAATCCCCAAACCACCAAATGCTTTATCAGCCCGGCAATACTAGTGAGAAAGGCAACAAGCGCTGCCCCGGGTGGAACTTCATGCCCCGGTCGTGTGACCCAGAGGACACAGTGCATGACCACCAGTCAGGAGTCTTTCCAGGGACCCCTGCAAATGGCACTTGCTGCAGTTGTCTTGAATGACTAGAAGAAACAGAAAGTACATCAGCCAGATTACAGGAAAATATTACATAAGAGTTGTTGTTGTCATGTGCCATTGAGTCACTCGTGACTCATAGCAACCCTATG
>NW_006399931.1:6227518-6235700 GCF_000299155.1 Elephantulus edwardii | reverse complement strand
GATCGGTCCTTGTAGAAGGACATTGTGCTTAAAAGAGTGGAGGGACAGTGCAGGAGAGGAAGAGGCCGGATTGATATAGTAACTAGGGCAATGGGGTTAGATGTGTTGGAATTAGTGAAACTGGCTCAGGACAGGGAAGGGTTCAGAGCTGTTGCACACAGGGTCACTATGCGTCAGAGGCAACTTGATGGCACATAACAACGGTAACAAGAATAGAGACAAGGAGGGTGAGACCTTGCTTTACATTGGAAGGGTGGAGGGACAGAGCAGGAAAAGAAGAACCCGGATGAGATGGGTTTCCTCAGTAATTGGGGTTAAGGGGGTGGTCGTGTTGGAGGCAATGAGATTTCCTAGGCTAGGGCAGGATTCAGAGCTATTGTACACAGAGTTGCTATGACTCATGAAGGAACAAAACAACAACAGGGAGAACTGAATTGGGCAACAATAAAGTATGCAAGTTGGCCCAGAGCCTCTTTGCTTTTATTCAAGAAGCTACCTTATAACACTGGTTTTTATCCTCTATGTCCCAAAGCTATTCCAGCATTTCTAATCTTAATCTTTCTCAGTGTTGAGGATTCCTTCTGCCACGGTGTTAGGAAGGACCATCCCACAGGCAGAATCACAGCCAGTACAAGAGCACAGAGGTGCCTTTCTGGTGTACCCAGGGAGCCAGGCCATCTGTCACGTCAAACAGGATGAGTCAGTACAAAATGCATGCCAAGTGCCTACGGCTGTTTCTGTCTGCCTAACCCTCTCTCATTTTTAAAGTTTTGAGAGTTGGATGCTTCCTATATGAAACTAGATAGCGGTTTCTCAGGAAGCATAGACGCTGACATTTTCAGTTGCTTCTACTTAACGCACCCTTTGGGTCTTCTCAGCCCTATCAAATTACATGTGTGGCACTTTAATTTACTTCAACCAACATTTACTCAGGAGTTTCCTTGTAGAGACCTTGTGCAGAAATAGAGGATACGGGGATGTAGGAAGTAAAGCCTTAGCGTCAAAATCAGAATCTGTTTAAAGAAGTTGAGCATGCAGAAGCATAAAGTGGCAACTCAGAGACTCCAAGTCAAAGCATTGTGGGTGTGAGAAAAGGAATAAAGAGACAAATAAGCAAACACAGCGGAAGCAGAGACAGTAAAGAGCATGAAAGGATTATCATTCTCTAACAGTGTATCTTACTCCTCCATGGTCTGGCCTTTAAGTTTCCAATGTGTAGCATACAGAAGTGTCTGAGATGACTCATGGGCCACATTGGTGTAAAAGAGTAACAGGGGAAACAAAAGCAAATTCTTCGGAAACCAAACTACACCTCTTGTTGTTGTTATGTGCTGTTGAGTCGCTTGCGACTCATAGCGACCCTACGTACAACAGCCCTAAAGCCTGCTCTGTCCTGTGCCAATCTCACTGTCTCCGACACACCCACCCCCATTACCCGAGTCATTGAGTCAATCCACCTCATAGAGGGTCTTCCCCTCATGCGCTGTCCCTCCACCATCCCAAGCATGATGTTCTTCTCCAAGGACCGGTTCCTCCTTAAAACATGTCCAAAGTATGTCAGGCGGAGCCTCAGAATCCTTGCCTCCAAGGAGCAGCCCGGCTTAACCCTCTCCAGGTTGAATCTGTTTGTTTTCCTGGCAGTTCATGGTATATTCAATACTCTTCTCCAGCATCACAGCTCAAAGACATCAATTCTCCTTCGATCCTCCCTAGTCATTGTTCAACTATCTGATGCATAACGAGTGGACCATGGCCTGTATCAGATGCACCTTAGTCTCCAAAGTGACATCATTCTCTTCAGTACTTTGGAGAGGTCCCTAACAGCAGACTTTCCCATCGCAATACGTCTTTTAATTTCCTGGCTGCTGTTGCCAAGAATGTTGACCATGGAGCCAAGCAAACTAAAGCTGTGAACAATCTCAATCTCTTCTCCATCCATCCTGATACTGCCAATTGGTCCAGTGGTGAGAATCTTTGTCTTCTTGACATTGAGCCTCAATCCATATTGAAGGTTGCAGTCCTTGACCTTCTGCAGCAAGCACTTCAGGTCCTCCTCAGTTTCAGCAAGCAGGGTTGTGTCATCTGCATAACGCAGGTTGTTGATGACTCTTCCACCAATCCTGACGCCACACTTCTCATAGAGCCCAGCCTTTCAGAAAATCTTTTCTGCATATAGAAAAAAAGTTAAAAAGTAGAAAACGCAGAGACCGAAAACATAGGTAATTGAAGATTTGAACAGCAAGAACATCTTAACAAAATGGTATGTATAAAATATTTGGTGGTCGGCAAAACTAGTTTGCTCTCCATAAACACCTACAAGTTGGCTGTTGGAGCCCATCTAGCAACCTCAGGAGGGAAGACACGATCTGTGCCTCCATAAATATGGCAGAGGAAAACTTATGGAGCAGTGTGACTTTGTCTGGTGGGGTCCAGGGAAGTCAGGATTGACCCAACAGCAGTGGCTTTGTATATACATATATATCTCCATGTAAAAAATAGGAAAATATGTAGAGGTACATAAAAATACATTAAAATGTTAGCTGCATTCCTAGTCGTCAACTGGGGAAGGAGGAATGAATTTTAGCTTTTCATTTCACGGTTCTCCTGTTAACCCTAAATGCTGATCTACCATTAAATAAAAATTGCCTCTTTAAAAAATCAAATGCAGGTATGGATACTGACGATGACGCTGATGAAGTCCCTCTTACAAGTTATGACCTTCAGCTCAGCATTCAGGAATCCATTGAAGCCAACAAGACCGCACTTTATCCTGAAAGGTAATGTTGAACTGGCCTGCCACCAACAAAACATCTTAGAGCATTTGTTTTGTTGTCAGGGAAAAAAAACCAAAACCAACACGCCAACATTTCCTGATAATTCTTCCAGAGGAACACCTATGTTTCTTTCCTAGCAAAGAGTCCAATTAATGGCTTTTCAAGATCCACCATACTTTGACTTCAGAAGTTTATTCTTCCATAAATTGTCATTTTGTGGAAAACAGAAATAAACAAAATGGGAAATGCCTAGATGAATTTGTGGTTATATATGGCAGACTATCTTTTAAAAATTAGTACATTTTTAAAAGAATAATGAATATTTTAGCAAATTTCCAAGTATAGTCAATACAATCAAATAGACAGAAACCTGTCTATTCTAGAGAAAATTTTATTACTGAATCAGGTAATGTTTTATATGTTCCATATTTCCTTCTCACATCTCTAAAATTTGGAAAAGAATGCTATCTCTTCTAAGCACTCAATGAAGTTCAATGAATGGGAGATTTGTGACTTTTTAGTTATTATTTATGATAAAGTGAAGGCGCTTTGGTGGCCTAGTGGCAAGAAGCTGTGCTGCAATCCTGACGGCAGGTGGTTCGAGGCCAGCAGCTACTCCATGGGAGAGGGATGAGTAAGCTCCTCCCGTGTAACAAAATGCCTTCAAAAACCCACCAGAGGGTCAACTATGGTTTGGTTCTGACTTGATGGCACACAACAACATGATAAAGTTAAAATGGAAACGATAACTTATTTCATTAGTTACTGGCCAGATTATAGGAGCAAACAAGTGAAAAGGTTCGAATCCACCAGCAGCTCTGCAGGAGACAGAGGGTCTCCTCTTGTGGGAGCTACAATCTGAAAATCTGCTAGAGGATCAGCAGTGAGTCACTTCTTTCTCCACAGTAACGAGAGGAGGATATTAGCTGGCACTGTGGAGTTAAAATTGAAGTAAGATTCTGTCTTGACAGAGATGATCACCTTTCCAAGATTTTCTCTTTATCTTTTGGAATCTTTAGTTAAGAATAAAAACAATTTGTTTTGTTTAGTGCAGATGGTTTATCACTTAGCTTATAATCATACTCTTGCTGTCTCCAGATATCCCCAGTGGATTTTTTTTATGACATTTATTTTGGCAGTTTAAGCAATAGTTCAGGAATCAAGCACTCCTGCTCACTCAGAGGGGAGTTCTGTTCTTGACTCTGTCATTAGTTCTCCGTACTATGTTGTTTACTTTCAACAATCTTTGGTTTTCTGACTTGAAAAATGGGGACAATGGGGAGCTCTGGTGGCCTAGTGGCAAGAAGCTGCACTGCAATCCCAGAGGAGCACGGTTCGAATCCACCAGATGCTCTGCCAGGAAAGGAGGGACAATCTCCTCCTGTACCAGTCAGATCTGATTTGATGGTACACGCACACACACAAATAATAAAAAAAATTTAAAAAAAGAAAGAAAAATGGAGACAATAAAACTATTTACAAACTTGTGAAAATTAAACAACATACTAATTATAAATATCTGTGCATAATAGTTGGCACTTGTAAGTAGTTAGTAAATGTTAGCTATAACTGTTGTTTACTTCAAGACTACTGATTAATAAAAGGACATATTGTCAATTCTTGGTTCCCTTTGAAGATATCGAATGTTGTTTTTTGTTGTTGGGAAAACTAAGATTATAAATTTATCTGAAGAAAACAGAGCTCCAAAAGTGTAAATTGTAGGGGAGCTCTGGTGGCCTAGTGGCAAGAAGCTGCAACTACAATCCCAGAGGTTCACGGTTTGAATCCACCAGATGCTCTGCCGAGGAAGGAGGAGCAATCTCCTCCTGTACCAGTCAGATCTGATTTGACAGTACACGCACACAAAAATAATAAAATTTAAAAAAATAAATAAAAAAACCCAAAAGTGTGAATTGTTACCATTTTGTTTTCAATAGCACCATTTGACAAATACGTAGTCATTTTAAAAGGAGTTGTCTTTAAGCATCCTGTTAAGTTTGATGTTAATGCTATCTCATAAAATCTGGGCTGTAATTTCATCAACATTAATAAATAATTCTTAATCACAAAAAAAGACTGTCTTGAACAATATACTTTATACTTCAGACTAATATAAACTTTAATCTTGTCATTGTTAGGTGCCATAAATTCTCTTGTGATTCATAGGGACCCTACATATGACAGTTCTGAAACTTGCTCTATCTTGAGCCAAACTTATTGTCTCTGATCTTCTTGTACATCCTATGATTATATTTAGAATTCTGCATTCTGAGATTTAATAATACTTTTGTACAGATTCAGTGGGGTTTTTACAGTTCAACTTTTCAAAAACGTCCCTTTTCACCAAAAGATTCAAGAACTCATGTCCCTAGAATACGAGTATATTTTTCTGCTTTTGAAGAGTTGAATATAAACCAGTTAAACCAGTTCTTTCCAGGTTGACTCAGATTCATGGTGACCTCACATATGTCATATCAAAGCTGTGACTCACGAGGATTTCAAAGGCTAGATTTTTTTTGGAAGTAGATCACCAGGAGTTCCTGAGTAGACTCAAACTTCCGACTTTTGATTAGCAGTCAGGCAACTTAACTACTGCCACCACTGAGAAATGCCAGGTTTAAAGAAATGGTTGTAAAATATCTCCTCTCCATCAGATACACGCAAATACACATAGACACACACAAACACACATAGACACACACATGCAAACACCAGAGAAGATCAATATGATTTAAATCACAAATTACTTCACCAGTTACTGGGAATTTGAGAGTATGTTCAATAAATGCGTGGCTTTTTTTTTTTTTTAGTTGTTTTTTATTTGTTGGAGGGTTTTTATTTCCCCCAACTGTACATCAACTCTAACCTGCCATGTGGATCATAATTTTACAAGTAAGTGACTAATTAGCCGTTACTATGCCTGAAGGGGGGGATATCAATTCAACAAGGAATTTTTGAAAGATGGAAGAAATCTTAGATGTTGTCCAATTTAGTACCATCATCTTACAGATGAGGAAGCCAACATTCTGGAAGACCAATTGGCCGTCCCAGGATCACAGAACCCAAAACTGGGCTATGGTTTGAACCCAGCTCTTCTGACTCCACCTCTAAGTGTTTACTTCTTTTTCAAAGCTTAGAACTAATCGAGTGCATATATGATTAGATATTATTGTTATGACAGGAGTCCAGAATGAAGGCTGAATAGTGGAGTGGACTTGGAGCCAGGGATTGTATAACAGTGAAAGAATTTTCGAAGAGAAGAGAGAACTGAGGGGGAGGGGTGGGCAGAGAGAAAAGTACAACAATGAGTAAATGGAAATCCAAAGTCTCTGTAAATTTTCATTAAAATTAATAATAATAATAAATGTGCAAAAAAGGATGGTGCATGATAAGGAAAAAAAAGTACTAATTGAGTTGTTATCCTGTATTTTGTGATTTTCATTAATGTTCCAAGGTTCAATGTTTCATAAGTATATTCAGTATCTTTCAGACATTCACATTTTTTAAGTAGAAAGAGTTATGTACATGTCCAGTGAATCTTGATTACAACTGTGCACCAAAACAACATGAACTAAAATTCTCAGTTCTTTGATGTATATCTGCATACGTAAATATATCTGTAATGTAACTATGACTTATTTTCTTTTTCCAACAGTTTTGTACCCCTAAGTGACCAAAACAGGAAGCTTGTAAAGGCCATAAAACAAGGTAAACCCATGGGGTACTGTTGGCAATGGGGTGGATTGTAGAACTTACCTGTCATAGATTTGTTATCTGCCTACATGTTTCATTTAGGTCACATTCTCAAGCTCCAGGGCTATGTGAAGTACAAATACGCGCTGGATGAAGCTGATGAGAAGGGGTGGTTTCCACTACATGAAGCTGTTGTTCAACCCATTCAACAAATACTTGAGATTGTTCTGGATGGTAAGGCAACACAAAAGCCCTTTGACCAAATGGGAGCAAGAATGCAGAGTTATAGTGGTTTGCTAATGAACGTGGAAAGTTTTTTTTAAAAAAAAAAAAGAAGGCAGAGCACTATTATTTGGCAGGGCCCACATTTTAGATTCAGAGTACAAAATTAACATGTTTTGTCAGGTTTAAGGTTCACCCTTTACATCCTTCTCTATAAAAGTAAGGGAGGTCTAGTGACCTACTGATATGTAGTTGAGTTACCAACCCAGAAGAAAGTGGTTCAAATCCACCAGCTGGCCCACAGGAGAAAGACTGACAATCTCCTTCTGCATAGTTCACAGCCTCTGAAAGGCCACTAAAGGGTCAGCTATGAGTTGGTTCTGACTCTTGACAATATGTAAAAACAAATCTAAAATTGTAGTACAGGTTGGTGGAAAGGTCTAGTTACTATTGAGAAGCAAAGAAAGTATTCGTATATTGTGGAATAATTAATTTGGATGTAAGATTTTCTTTTTTTGGATGCTAGTTTTCAATTTTTCATCTAGAACAATGTCTTGAGTTAGTATATTTCAAAAGATCGTTCTGTAGTTTAAGAAATAGTACTTACAGTGTTGACTATTGTATGACATTATTTTGCATAATGTAAATATTAACAAATATTGTGATAAATCGATCTAATGTTGAGTATTAACAATATTTTTATGTTCCATTTGTAAAACACAACCATCTATTTCAACCTTCAATGTTGTACCTTAGTTCCATGTTCTAATAAATAGTGACAGATGTCTGAAAATGACAGTCAACCATTCTTTTTTTTTAAAAAAACAAACTTGAAACACAGACATTGCTTTTCTAGTTTTCACTTTGATGAGCTAGCCCATTTCACCTACTCATAATTGTAAAAACAGAAAGCGCCACATGGGGATGGCCATGGCTGACCTTTACTTCACAAAGGGGAAATATCCCATCAACATCAGCAACATAAAACCAATTCCCATGAGGTCAGACATCTCCCTCACACTCTCAAACCTGTTTCTATGCCTCTCAACACCAATCTTACTCCTTTAATGAGTCCAAAATTTGATGTGATAGCTCGCAGAACTATATTGGGGAAATCAAAAGGTTATAATCCAGCTCAATATTAGAATATAGTTAGGACAGCTTCTGTTGACTTGTCTAACAAACTTGGGCAAACGGCTCTTAGCTCTTGGTGCAACCACTATGGAAGGCAGCATGGCGCTTTCTCAAAAAATTACAAATAGAAATACCATTTGACCCAGCAATTCCACTACTTGGAATATACCTCAAAGAAACCATAACTGCCACCCAAGCAGATATATGCACACCCGTGTTTATGGCAGCTTTGTTCACAATGGCAAGGAGTTGGAAACAACCTAAGTGTCCATCAACAAACAAATGGATAGAGAAGCTGTGGTATATTCACACAATGGAATACTATGCTGCATTGAAAAATGAGGAACTCACGAAATATT
>NW_006399931.1:6225476-6227318 GCF_000299155.1 Elephantulus edwardii | reverse complement strand
GATTAGGTATTTTTGTCATGACAGGAATCCAGAGTGAAGGCTGCATAGTGCAGTGGACCTGGGGCAGGGATTGTAAAACAATGAAGGAATTTTACTTTTCAAAGAGAAGAGTGAACTGGGGGAGGAGGGGTAAACAGGGAGAAAAGTGAAACAATGAATGAATGGAAATTTAAAAATTTTTTTTAAAAAAAAGGCTTTTAGCTCTGATCTAAAAGTGTAATAGTCCCAAGAAGCTATCTCATGTCTAGTCTCTGGTTCTCTGCTGTGACTGCTGTCTATGGTTGCTGCTTCCACAGGCCTCCTAGACTACCTGGCATCCTCAAAGACAAGTTGAATTCTCTAGCTTGCTCTTTCTGGTAATGAGATGTCTCCTTCTGCTGCTGGATGTGCTCAAGTTAATAGTGAGACTAGACAATCCCTTTGTGGATGGGCTAACACACACTATTTGCAAATTCCCACCCGTTCATATGGTAAAGTCAAATTCAATGGATAAGAAAACCATCTGAACCCTAAGATTTACACACTACAAAAGTCAATGTCACTCAGTAAGTGTTAATCAGATCTATTTTTAGTCTAACCTTTTAACCCAATGCTTTCTCATCTTAGAATCCTACAAGACACTCTGGGAGATCAAGACCTGTGATGGAGAAACACCCTTGACTCTGGCAGTCAAAGCTGGACTTGTCGACAACGTTAGAACTTTACTAGAAAAGGGAGTGTTGCCAGACACCAAAAATGACAAAGGAGAGACACCCCTTCTGATTGGTAAATGACTTTTTTCTTTAGACTATTAAAGTAAGAAAACAAACCAAAAAAATCCATTTATTTGTTAGAAACCACTGTCAATCAGCAAGACTTATAAAATGTCATCTCCTTCCAACCCCTAAGCCCTTCCACAAGTCTCACCTCATCTGTCTATGGTGCCTAGTGGGAAGGTGTTGTGTTGCCAATTCAACTTCAGAGAGTTCAAATCCACCAGCTGTTCCAAAGAAGAAAGATGTGCAATTTTATCCCAGGTTATTTATAACTTCTGAAAACCCACGGGAGGGTCAGCTATGATTGGGTTCCAACTTGACAGCATATAACAATGGCAATGTTAACACACAAGAAAAGTCAGATGTGAGAAATAACCACATCCTTCAGCACCAAGTTAACACCGAGTACAACTAATCATGAAGGATCCAAAACGGAAGTTTTATGAGACCAGTATTGATCCTTCTAGGACCCCTTTTCTCATCAGCCTTGTGTGCCTGGCCCATCTTTATGGTTCTGTGGTATATTGCAGTGAGGTTACACAGGTAACGTCCAAGAGGTTCTTAATCTTGTGTGGGATGATCTGATATTTCTTGTTGTTGTTGTTGTTGTTGTTGTTGTTGTGTACTATCGAGTCAGATCCAGCCTGTAGTTGACCCTCCAGAGGGTTTTCAGAGACAATTAAATAGGAGGAGATTGCACATCCTTCTCCCGTGAAACAGGTGATGAATTCAAACTACATGTCTGGGATTGCAGGGCAGCTTCTTGCCACTGATCTGATACTTACCAAGGATTTTACTTTTAATCCTGGACAGTGGGATCAGGGTCAGGAGGAGACCTTCGGGACTGCCTGGAACCATGTTCAAGTTCTATGACTCACCGTGACTGCAGCCATTTCCAGCTCAGTTCATTTTACTTCAGTCAGTACACATCTCCTTCATTTCACACCCTCTTGCAGTTTCCTAGTTCTTGTTGAGAAATCATGGAAAAACTTTTCTCCTCCATTTATCTGTTTTATGAATCAGGGAATAATCTCACACATAGTTGGCAATAAGGAAGTTGTATGAACAGAGGACATTTATCAGGAAG
>NW_006399931.1:6212749-6225376 GCF_000299155.1 Elephantulus edwardii | reverse complement strand
GAAAGTGAGAAGTTATTTCAAATAAAAAGGAATGCGTAATAGTCCAATGTTAAAATGTTCAAAAGTGCCAAATATCTGTATAAAATGACTGAATTCCTTAAACAGTTAAGAGTAAACTCGATCTTTAATTCAGAAAGGGTTTTTATTTTCTTAAATTTACTTAGTTATGCCTTCTCTAGTATTATGCTGGGTTTAGAAGTGGTCATCAGATGGATCTTGGTAGAAAACAAAGAATACTAGGGGAATGCCTATCTGTGTTTCATTGACTATGTAAAGGCATTTGACTGTGTGGATCATAACAAATTGTGGCTAACCTTGAGGAAAATGGGAATCCCAGAATATTTGATTGTGCTTATGCGAACGAAACCTATACTTGAACAAGGAAACACTACTGAGAACAGAGCAGGGAAATACTCCATGGTTCAAAATCAAGAAAGGAGTGTGTCAGGGATGCATCCTATCTCCGTGCCCTTCCAATCTATGCGTAGAACAGATCATTCGGGAAGCAGGACTTTATAGGGAAGAATGTGGCATCAGGACTGGAGGAAGACTATCAACAATCTGCGTTATGCAGATGACGCAACTTTGCTTGCTAAAGGTAAAGAAGACCCGAAGTGCTTGCTGCAGAAGGTCAAGGATTGTAGTCTTCAAGAGGGATTGAAGCTCAACATCAAGAAGACAAAGATTCTCACCACTGGGCCAACTGGCAGCACCATGATAGATGGAGAAGAGATTAAGGTTGTTAACAATTACAGCTTGCTCAGCTCCACAGTCAACACACTTGGCACCAGCAGTCAGGAAAGCAAAAGATGAATTGCATTTGAAAAGATCTGCTGTCAGGGACCTTTCAATAATACTGAAAGCAATGTCAGTCTAGAGACTACGGTCGCCTAATCCAGGCCATGGTCTTCATAATTACTCACTATGCATCAGAGAGCTGGACAATGACTAAAGATGACAAAAGAAGAATCGATGCCTTTGAGTTGTGGTGCTGGAGAAGAGTCTTGAACATACCATGGACTGCCAATAAAACAAATAGATCTGTCTTGGAGAGGGTGAAACTAAGTTTCTACTTGGAGGCTAGGATTTTGAAGCTCCATTTCACATACTTGGGGCATGTGGCCCAGAGAGACCGGTTCTTGGAGAAGGGCATCATGCTCAGAAGGGTGGAGGGACAGGGCAGGAGAGGAAGACCCCAGATGAGATGGATTGATACAGTAACTGGAGCGATGGGAGTTGGTGTGTCAGAATTAGTGAGACAGGCTCAGAACAGAGCAGGGTTCAGAGCTGCTGTACATAGGGCTGCTGTGGGTCGCAGACAACTCAATGGCACATAACAAGTATTATGCCAGCTGCATATTCAAGGGAATGGAGTTGCGTTACTAATCCAAAGGCTGGTGGTTTAAACCTAACAGCTTCTCTGAGCACAAAAGATGATAGTCTCCTTCCATGTGACTTACAGCCTCTAAAAACATGAGGGAGGGTGAGCTATGATTCAGCTCCAACTAGACATCAATGAGAAAGAAAGAGAGAGAGAGAGAGAGAGAATTTTCATTATTTCAATCATCTTTTTGTTAAGAATGTCTTTCTGGGTTAGCTTAGATGGAATTCTCCAATGCAGATTTTATTTTTTATGGGAAATATAATTATTCTTAGTTCCAAAGATTAAATTTCAAGTGGAGTCTTTATTTAAAAAAAAAAAAGTTAAAAAATATGTTAAGGACAGCCTCTTCATGTTTTTTTTTCATTATTTCACTACAAAAGAAATATGAGGAAAGAGGTTTTGGTTTTAATACCTCACTCCCCCTCTCTAATACCTCTTTTTAATTGAATGCATTCTTCTAATTAGGAAGAATGTTTTGGACACAAGATTAGGTAAATGGGGACACTGCTCTTAGTTGGTTTCGCTTGCTTAATGTTTGCCGTGCCCCAGTCCGGGCGAGGGTGAGGTCATGCCATGTAATTAGAGATGCCAGTGGCAGCTGGATGTTCCAGAGAACAGCATTTGTCACTAGACTCGGCCACACTGTGAGCAATGAGAACCCCAAAGCTCACTGCTTGCTTGCTTTCCATTGAGGTTAGGCAAGCTTTGTCTTCATCCTCCTGTTTCTGCTTTCCAGAGCCCTTCCCCTCTCCTTGGCCTTAACCTTTTAGTCTTCAGCTTCCTGGCTGTGGCCTCATGCCTCCACCCACCTTTCTGTTCAAAGACTTCGACTGTAATCTCTCTTCAAACTGAAGTCACCACAGACTTCGTCCTAACAGTCCCATGCAGGAAACCCAAGTCTATCTGTTTCCATCATGCCCAATCCAGTGTCTTTCACATGTTGTTGTTAGCTTCTGTTGGTTCTGACTTTTCAACGTTCAGCCACCATTCCACATACAGCATTCTACAACAGAGTAGCATTTCCCCATAGAGTTTTGTAGTTCACAGTCTTTACTGAAGTAGATTGACAGGTCTTTCTCCTACAGAGCCACTCAGTGCATTTGAATTGTATGTTGTTGTTAAGTGCCCTTGAGACAAGTATGCTTCATAACAACCTGTGAACAACAGATATAAATTGTGTCCTATCCTATAAGCAGCACATGTTACGTTAAGGAATGGAGAGAGGAAGGTCATGAGAGATATAGTGAAAAAGGCCATATTATCTCTATTTACAAAGAATAGCATTTTTTGTTTTGCTGTTTTCATTGAGATGTTTTCTTATTGATAAGAAAAAAAATGTTTTCCAGAGATGTTTACATTTAAGTAGAAACAACTGCTTCATAATCTAAGGGGGGAAAATCTTGCCAATGTCATTTTAGCTATCACATGTAGGCAGATGTGAAGAGACATTTTATTTGAAGAATTTCTTAAATTATACTGCATTCACTGTTACATGCTTCACCTATTTAGACAAATCTCTTCTACCTAGATTCTAAATAATCTTAGTGGCAAGTTCCTACGAGGAGTTTATTTAATAAATAAGAAAAGTTTATTAAGTACTAACTTTGGGAGCAGCCTTCTTTGGGAGGATCCCTGGTGGTGCAGTGGTTCAAGAGCAGGACGGCCAACCAGAAGGTTAGTAGTTTGAACATGACCACCACATCCCTGGAGAAGATGAGGCCGTCTACATCCATCAAGATTTACAGCCTCGGAAACGCACACGGGAGCTCCACTCTGTCATCGAGGATTGTGACGAGCTGGAAGTGACGTGGCAGCAGTGGGTTTGGCTTTAAGTCCTATTTGGTGAGAAAACAAAGCTGGATTCTGTTTCTGGGAGAAATAATTGGTAAACAAATAGCTCCAAGATAGGGGAAGAGTGGGATTCTTTGATCTTTCCACTTCTTGAGTTCCTGGTATGTATTTGGATACTACACTAAGTATCTTACATACATTGTTTACTTTTATAAAACCTACAATGTGTATTATTTCCATTTTGTTGGTGAATGAAATTCAGAAATTCAGAAAAAGAATGCTCATTATCCTATTGTCTTTCACTATTTTCTATGAAACTCTACCTCGTCCTCAGGATCTTAAGGAAAAGTGGGATCAGCTTGTACATACGTCCATGCTAAAGGTAGATGTTTAGGTATGAGAAATAGAAGGCTAGACTTTGCAGAAGGAAAAGGGAAAGCTATATTCTATCTTGATAATTGGCTTGGAAATTTAATGAATACCCTCCAATATATTCATGCTGTTAGCCTACTGTTGACTGTTCTTTTTTAAAAACCATTCTCCAGCTGTGAGAAAGGGCTCCTACGACATGGTATCTGCTCTGATTAAACACAACTCCAACCTGGACCAGCCCTGCGTCAAGCGATGGTCAGCCATGCACGAAGCAGCCAAACAAGGGCGCAAAGATATCATCGCGTTGCTGCTAAAGCACGGAAGAGGGAGTGTCCACCTGCGAGATGGATTCGGAGTCACACCCTTAGGCGTTGCTGCTGAGCACGGCCACTGTGACGTGTTAGAGCACCTCATCCACAAAGGTACCTGCAAAGGAACCCCGCCTTTCTCGCTTTCCCCCATCCTTCTGACTCTTCTCCAAACTCCCTGCCTCTTCTTCCTCTCCTAATGTAAGTGGGCTTCAGGTTGTCATAGTCAGTGCTCTCTATAGAATCCTGTTCCACTATCCAGTTGAGCAGTGTACATCTATTTCAACCCCCCCAGTCCATTGCTTAGCCCTAATGGTTCTCTAGAAACAGTCAATTTTCACAAAGATCAGGATCTCACACGCATCTTCTCCTAAACCAAACCCCTCCTCTGTTCCCATTTCCTATATAATAACTTCTCTCAACCAAGACTAAAAATGTGAGTTTTCTTAAATGTCACCATCACCTTCCTTCCTAGATCTCATCAATAAGAAAGGCCAGTAACTTCTCTCTTACTTTTCTCACCTTCTGCTATCCTGGCATCCTTTCAGGACTAGTAGAATTGCTTCTTAACCTTTCTCCCAGTTTCTCATCTTCAGAGAAAATCAGCCACTGAAACCTCTGTGGTGCACAGGTCGACCCTCTGATGCACATGGAGTGACTATGAGTCATAATGGCAACTGGTTTTATCTTCGGGTTGGTTTTTTGTTGTTGTTGTTGTTTTTTGGTGGTTTTTTTTTTTTTTTTTTTTGGTCATTATTGCCATATGTGTTGTCCTGCTAGGTGGTGATGTATTTGCTTTGGCGGATGATGGAGCATCAGTGTTGTTCGAGGCTGCAGGAGGAGGCAATCCAGACTGTATTTCCCTCCTGCTGGAATATGGAGGAAGTGGAAATGTGCCCAACAGAGCAGGGCATCTCCCTATACATCGAGCTGCCTACGAGGGGCACTATCTGTAAGTCATAATTCACAGGGAGAGAAGTATAAGTTTAACAAAATGCAAAGTACATACATAGCATCGTTATGTGTCTGTCAGTGGTTTATTTGGTTGGTTTCTGTATCGCTGTGATGCTGGAAACTATGCTACTCATATTTCAAATATCAGCATATTCATCCGTGCTGACCAGATCTCACGAGATCATTTAGACGAAGAAGATTGGGAGCACTAGAAAGAAGGATTGTCTATCTGATGTTAAACAAAAATGGCCACTGAAAACCATATGAACAGCAGCAGAACATTGCCTCATGAAGGCCAGAAGATGAGCCATTCAGGCTTCTTTGTTGTTGTTATTTTTATATACCACTGAGTCAGAACCCACCCATAACTGACCCTCCAGTGGGTTTTCAAAGGCAGTGCCAGTAGGGAAGCACTGCCCCCTCAAAGTAGACTTAACCTTGATGACATTGGTGGAGTAAAGCTTTTAAGACCTTCATTTCCTCATGTAGCACCACTCAGAATGAGAAGAAAGACTGGCAAACATCCACTAATAACCAGAATATGGAATGCATCAAGTATGAATCTAGAAAAATGGATAGTCATCAAAAAGGAAATGAAATACATAACAATCAATATCTTAGGCATTGGTGTTGTTGTTCTTGGGCACCATGAGTCAACTATGACTCAAAGTGACCCTATGAACAACAGGTCTGAGCCTTGCCCTGTTGAAGGTCTTCCTCTCTTTTGTTGATGTACTTTTCCCAGCATGATCACTCTTTCCAAAGACTAGTTCCTCCTGGAAATATGTCCAGAGTAAGTGGGATGAAGTTTTCACCACCCTTCTCTCTTAACAGCTCTCTGGTTGTACTTCTGTTGAGACACTTTTGTTTGTTCTTTTGGTAGTCTGGTCTACTCGATAGTCTTCATCAAGACCACAACTCAAGAGCCTCAATTCTTCTTTGGCCTTCCTTATTTGTTGGTCTTGCTAGCTATTGGTGAGGTGAAATGGACGGCTATAGGTTACCTACACTGCTAGATTGAAACAATGAAGAGAAATGGAGTCACAGTCACACTCACAAAGAATATTTCAAGATCTATTCTGAAGTACAATGTGGTCAATATCAGGATAATATGCATTGAGATAGATCTGTTAGTATGATTATTACTCATCTTTTTTTGCACCATCCACTGAAGCCAAAGATAAAGAAATTAAGGATTTCTACCAAATTCTGCAGGTTAGAATTTATTAAATTTATAGTTAAGATGCACTGATAATTACTGGTACTTGGAATATCAAAGTTGGAAACAAAGAAGAAAGATCACCCTTTGGAAAATTTGGCAATGTTGACAGAAAGTATGCTGAATTAATCTGATAGTTTTTATGGAAAACAAAGTATTCATTGAAAAACTTTATCAATAACTATAATTTGGGCTCTGGTAGATGTAAATACATAAAGATAAAATTGACTGTAGTTGTGGGAATAGACAGTGAAGAAGTTCAATATCATCAATCAGAACAAGGCAAGTTGGATATAAAACCAATTGGTCCTATTCAAGTTCAAGTTGAAGCGGAAAAAAATTAAAGCAAGCCCAAGAGCTAAAATATGACACTAATTATATCCTATCTGAATTTAGAGACCATCTCAAGAATAGAATTACTGCACTGAAAACTAATGACCTAAGACTAGACTAGTTGTAGGATGACATTGAGAACATTATACATGACAAAAGCAAAGAGTAATAAAAATAACAGGAAAGAAAGAAAAGAGAACAATTACGTCAGGAGCGACTCAGAAACTTGCTGTGAGGAATGCTAAATGGATGAAGTGATTAAGAGGGCTGAACAGAAGATTTCAAAGGGCAGCTTAGGCAGACAAAGTATTATAATAAAATGTGAAAAGACTTGGAGTTACAAGACCAAAGAGAAAGATACATTCTACATTTCTTAAGTTGCAGGAACTGAAGAAAAAAGTCAAGCCTCAAGGTGCAATACTGAAGTATTCTGTGGGCAAAATATTGACTGAATCAGGAAGCAGAAGAAGAAGATGGAAGAGAAATACATAGTTAACACCCATCCATTTCAAGAGGTAGCATATAATCAAGAAGCTGAGACTATACTTAACTCATTAGGGAATAACAAGGTTCCAGGAATTGATAGAATAGTAATTGAAATGCATTAACACACAGAAATAGCCCTGGAAGTGCTCATTTTTGTGAATAAATTTGGAAGATTACTTAACCGGCCCATTGGAAGAGGTCCCTATTAGTGCCCATTCTAATTTTTTTAAATTATTATTTTTTATGTGTGTGCCATCAAATCAGATCTGACTCATATAGGAGGAGATTGTTCCTCCTTGTTTAGCAGAGCATCTGGTGGATTTGAACCACGCATCTCTGGGATTGCAGTGCAGCTTTTTACCACTAGGCCACCAGAGCTCGCCATTAGTGCCCATTCTAAAGACAGGTGAGACAATAGAATGCTGAAATTACTGAACAATGTCATCAATACCATTTAAAAAATAAAATATTGCTGAAGAGAATGAAAAAATAGTTGTAGCAGTACACAAACAGGGAACTACCAGAACTTCAAATCTGATTTGAAAGGTGACATGGAATGAGGGATATCATTGTGCAATATCAGATAGATCTTGGCTGAAAATAGAGAATATAAAAAAGATGTTTGCCAGTGTTTTACATTTGCTTATGCAAAGGTATTATGTGTATCACAGCAAACTCTAGATAACATTGTGAAGAATGGGATCTCTAGAACACTTTTGAACTTTTTTTTTTTTTAACATTGTGCTCATGAGGTTTATAAACCAAGAAGCAATTCTTTGAACAGAACAAGGAGGTACTGCATGGTTTAAAGTCAAAAAAGATGTGCATCAGGGTTGTGTCTTTCACCATACTTATTCAACCTGTTTACTAACCATATAATCTGAGACGCTGGACTATACGAAGAGCACGGCATCAAAATTGGAGGAAGAATCATCAACAATCTATGATATGCTGATGATACAATCTTGTTTCCTAAGAGCAAGAAAAATTTCAAGAACTCACTAATGAATATCAAAGACTTGCTTTCAAAGAATCAAAGATATCAAAGAAGATCTTTTACTATAAAGAAACAAGCATTATT
This sequence comes from Elephantulus edwardii, assembly GCF_000299155.1. Lineage (NCBI taxonomy): Eukaryota > Metazoa > Chordata > Mammalia > Macroscelidea > Macroscelididae > Elephantulus > Elephantulus edwardii. Next base: position 6,217,448 of record NW_006399931.1, on the reverse strand, counting down.
ACAACTACACCAATAAGCAATATTGTAATAAAAATTGACGCTTTTGAAGATTTCCTTTTCATTGGATACACAATCAACACAATCAAGGCAGCAGTAAAAATATTGAACAATATTTGTATTCCTCATTCGTTCTGCTAGGATTAGTAGCCGACCAATTACAAGAAGTGGGAAGTCAACAGGGTCCCAAAAGTTTGATCTGCTGTATAACATCATAATTTCCCACATCATCAGCTCGTCCCTTCAGCTCTCCCCTACTCCTGTACGTCCCTTGGGTTCAGTTATTTATTGGACGGTCTCATAGAGACGCAGGCCTATCAGGTAAATGACACACATGATTGTGGGTGACACAGGCCAGTGTTACAGAGACTGGTGAGCAGTGCCCTGGATGCTGGGTCCCAGTGTCACAGGAAATCAAGTGTCCCAAAAAGAGAGAGCTAGCATTGAGTTCCCGTGAATATATATAAGACTCTAGCAGGGTGGCGCTTATATACCACCCTAATCCTGTCTCCTTAATACAATAAATAATGCAGCTCAAATAAATAGTTCATCAATGGCTAGGAAAGACATTTTGAACAATAAACCTTTGACACCACAATACTGCATTGGGAAAGTCTCCTACAAATAACAGCTTTAAAATGTTGAGATCAAGGATATCACTTTGAAGACTAGGGTGCATTTAATCAAAGCTATGGTCCTTTGAATTGCATCATATATATGTGAAAACTGGACAATGAATAAGAAGAATACAAGACAGATGCCTTTGAACTGCAATGTTGGGGAATACCATGGACGGTTAGAGGAGCACACATATTTGGCCTGGAAGTACACTCAGAGGTCCTTAGAAATGAAGTTGGTGAGTCTTCATCACATATACTCTACGTGTGTTATCAGGAGGGATCGGTCTGTGATAAGGTCACCAAGTAAAGGGTCAATGAAAAAGAGGAAGAGATGGATCAACTGAGGTTCAATGATGGGCTCAAACATGGCAATGACGGTAGTCCAGGAGACAGTATTGTTTTGCTCTGCTGTGTATGAGGGTTAAGAATCAGATCTGACTCAGTGAGGTCTAACAATTCAGCGATATCTAACAGAGTCCTAAGTTTCTTAATAATATCCACCAAAAGACCAAAAAAAAAACCAGAGAAAATAATCACCATGGTTACATTTACATATTTAGAACTCATTTACTTTTCACCTTTTACACATAATTTTATTATTTACAAAATACCCATAATGAGCATGTAAAGTTTTTATGATGACATGAAAATCACTTTTAGAAGAAAATAAGCTGTTAATGAGAAATCTTTCCTACATCCTCCCCCAACAAAAGTTCCTCTTTATTAAAATTATGTTTAACAAAAGACAGAGAAATTGCTAAAAATGTTGTCCTATAATTAAGGATTAAAATCCGTTAAATAATTTCAGTATTACTGCCTTTATTGCAAAAGCCTTCAGGCCATGATAGTAAAATGTCACATATATTTTTGGTGTGAAAAGTTTTATTAGACGTTTATATTTCTTTATTCCATAAAAATTATTGGATAAGATTTTAAATCACAAACGTTATACAATCAGTTTATCAATAGAAGTGTTGCGTCTCAACATTAAACTACCCAGCATAATAACCTTAGGTAATTAACCACACTTCATAAGTTCAAACCCTGAAATAGGCTATATTATGCTTAGTATCCCCGTTAGGTAAGTTGCAGTATTTGGTGCAAAGTGACATGTTGTTAATGTTTACCTGGATTTGCTCCCAGTGTTCATGAATTCACACATCCACAGCCCTAAGTTAGGCACAAGAGATCATTTGCTTGTGGACCTCATACATGACCAGAGGATCGGTCAAGTGTGAAAGTCACAAATATTTATCACATGTACTTAGAAACATAAACCACATTTAATGACATCAGGTGACCAAGTATCAGGTTAGTGGGATAATAAAGACTGCTTTGACCAACGATTAAATTGCATATTATATAGAGGCAGACGGGATGAACGTGATCTGTATCAAAGGATACACTGATCAAGAAGTAGTGAAAGAAGAGTAATAAGTTAAAATTCAAAAAACCTAAATTCTAGTCACTATTCAACATCTAAATATGTAGCTTGGGAACATCTTGTCAATCTTTGGACTTTGTATTGCTCTTTTATTAAATGAATCACAGGAATGAAACCATTACATGAAAGAATTGAACTAAATGATGTAAAATTTTAAGTTCTTGTGATTTTATTGATCATGACCAATAGGCCATGATTCTGTAAATCAAGATTATACCACATTCTTTTTTTTAATAATTTTAATGAGCATTTACAGAGATTTTGGATTTCCATTCATTCATTGCTGCGCTTCTCTCCCCGCCCATCCCTCCCCCATCCCCCAGTTCGCTCCTCTCTTTCAAAAGTAGAAGAAACACTCCTTCCCTGGTACACAACCCCCCCCCACCCCCCCCACCCCCCCAATACATTCCACTATGCAACCTTAATTGTGGACTCCTGTGATAACCATAAGACCCTATCATACATCACTTTTAAATTATTCACTCCCTCATCTGTTTCAGTGCAGTATACACAATTTATCCAGTTTTTGGCATCACTTGAGTTTTTCTCTCTCTCCCCCCTTCCCTTCTCCCCCACTCCCTCTCCCTCCCCGCCCCCCCCCATCTTCCTCTTTTCCTCCCGCTCTCTCTTTTCCTCTCTTCCTCTCCCTCTCTCTTTCTCTTTGCTGTTAAGCTTGGAACTGACTCAGCTGGATCACCAGTGGTCTTCAGAGAATTGCAATGAGGAGGTTGCCCATTTCCCCTCCAGAAGAATCTGGTGGATTGAGACTGGCTTTTGACAGCACAGCTCTCTACAGACTAGGCCATCAGAGCTATTTAAACTGACTCATAGGTGACCCCTCTGGTGGCCTTGTGTTAAGAAGCTGCACTGCAGTCCTGAAAGCACACACTTCAAATCTACTAGTTCCTCTGCAGCAGAAAGATGGGCAGTATCTTTCCTTCTGCTTACTGATTCTGTTGTTAACTGACTCTGAAAACCCGCTGGAGGGTCAGTTAAGGGCCAGTTTTGACTCAAACCCCAACTTTCTCTAACAGAACCACTGGTGGATTTGAATTGCTAGAGAGGCACAACCTTGGGGTTTAGCAGTGCAATTTTCTATGGGCTACAGGAGCGGCATCCACTTCCGAAATGGCTTGCCTCCGGAAACTCTATGTACGAACAGTGCTCAGGCTGTTGGTTCATAGGGTCGCTATGAGTTGTCTACGACTCGACGGCATTAAACAACAACAACAACACGTCCAGAGCTTCATATTGATTGCCTGGTGTTGTGCACCACTGATCGTCAACTGGCCCTCCAAGGGAACTGACTGGCTGTCTCTCTCCCCCTGAGCAGCTGACAGTTTCAAACCTTGTACTTTTAGGCTGGCAGCTCCATTTGTTTAGAGATAGATAACAAGGATTCTTAAGGAAGCATTGTCCTAGGACCAAACATATAAGATCTCCCAGAAGTGTTTAGAAGGGGAAGCAAAATCAGAACTAAACTATGTTGAATAAAAATGGTATTAGCTGAATAAATAAAGGTTAAAAGCTTTAGTAGTAGCTTATCTAACAAATTTAATGAAAACTTTGTAGTTGTTGTTGTTGATTGCCATTGAGACTCATAGTGACCCTATGAAGAAAAAGCCTGAAGCCTTTCTATAACTATCGTCATTCATCAAAGTTCATAGAGTTTCCAGAGGCATGTTGTTTAGGAAGTGGATGCCACTCCTGCTTCCTGCAATGAAAGCTAAACAAACCCTATGCACTTGCACGGTGAAAAATGTTTTTTTTCTTTCTTTATTCTATCTTCACCCCATGTGGATATTTACCTTTCTTCCCCACCCAGGGCTTTGAAATATCTTATCCCAGTAACATCCAGAAATGCCATCCAGAAAAGTGGCCTGACCCCGATCCACTCGGCCGCGGATGGACAGAACGCGCAGTGCCTGGAGCTGCTCATTGAACACGGTTTTGATGTCAACGCCCTGCTCGCCGAACACATTTCGGAGAGCTATGACGACGGGAGGAAGACGGCGCTGTATTTTGCTGTGTCTAATAACGACGTGCGGTGCACAGAGGTCCTCCTGGCTGCAGGCGCGGATCCCAACCTGGATCCCCTCAACTCCCTGCTCGTGGCTGTCAGAGCCAACAGCCATGAGATCGTCCGGCTGCTGCTGGCCCATGGAGCTGACGTCAACTGTTACTTCATGCGTGTCAACGACACCCGCTTCCCCAGTGCCATTCAGTACGCTCTCAATGACGAGGCCATGCTCAGACTCTTGCTGAACCATGGTTACCAAGTGGAGCTGTGCTTTGAGTGCATGCACGGGGACATCTTCGGAAACTCCTTCGTGTGGTCACAGATAGAAGAAGAGGTGCTGCCTGGGTGGACGTCGTCTGTGATCAAAGACAATCCGGTGAGCCCCTTTTTCCCTCTCTTCATCTCATACATATGGTTGCTATGAGTTGCAGGCCACTTGACATCACATAACACTACCACCACAACATATTGGGCTGCTAGGAGAACAAACGATGGTGTCTCTCTGGAGACTAAGGTGCGTCTGATACAGGCCATGGTCTTCACAATCACTTGTTATGCATCAGAGAGTTGGACAATGATCAAGGAGGATAGAAGGAGAATTGATGCCTTTGAGCTGTG
>NW_006399931.1:6209390-6212369 GCF_000299155.1 Elephantulus edwardii | reverse complement strand
CTATGAGTCCTAAGCGACTCGACGGCACATAACAACAACAACAACAGGAGAACAAACAGGTTTGTCCTGGAGAAGGTGAAGCCAGAATGTTCCCTGGAGTCAAGGATTCTGAAACATCGTCTGACATAAGGAGGGACTGGTCCTTGGAGAGGGGCATCATGTTTGGGAGAGTGGAGGGGCAGCACAGGAGAGGAAGACCCTCAATAAGATGGATCGATTCTGTGAGTGGAGTGGTGGGAATGAATATGTTTGAGACTGCAAGGTTGTCACAGGATAGAACGGCATTTAAGGCTCTTGTACATAGGGTCGCTATGAGTCGCAAGTGACTCGATGGCACATAACAACAACAACAACAACTGTATTCTTAGAGTGCTACTCATTTAAGGAGCTTACAAGAAAAGGAAAAAAAGACTCTCTTACATTTTCCTCTTTTATGAATCTTTGAGGTAGTTTTTACTGATTGCCATCGAGTCGAGCATGACTCATAGAGACCCTATGAACAAAAGGCCTGAAGCCTTGCTATAACTATTGTCATTTATCAAAGTTCATAGTTTCTAGAGGCATGTTGTTTTGCAAGTGGATGCCACTCCTGTTTCCAAACCTGTCTTAAACTAGGAGCTCCACCAAACACTGTGCACCATGGGTAATTGTTATGGCGTTTGGCACCCCAATGGTACAAGGTTCAGCATCACAGCAACCCCAGGTTACCTCAGTACAGTATATTGACAGGAGTGCTGTACCACTTAGAAGAATGTTCCTCCAAAATATAATAACAACCAATTTTAAATACAAAAGCCCTCCTCAAGGTCTTGTTGACTCTAAACAAAAGGCTTAAATAAAAAACAACCAATAGAGTATGTAATTGTTTTTATGTAATTGTAGGGGAATTTATGTGTAAATTCCTGAAGAACAAGATGCTGTTTATTTCTCACAAAATTGAGCTTTGATAAATTGGACATAAGAATGTGAAAATGAGTATAACTTAGGCTTATTTGGTGAAAACCAAAATTAAGAGGAAAGAAGCTTGATTTTTTTGTGTGTGTGTTATATTGACTGCAACCACGTCTAAAACTAAAATTGTACCCCACTGCAGTTGAGTTGTATTAGAAACCTCTGGTGGCTTAGTAGCTAAGGAGTTGTGTTGCCAACCCAAATGCAGACAGTTCAAATCCACCAGCTGCTACATGGGAGAAAAGTGGACAATTTCCTCTCAGCAATTTTCAGCCTCTGAAAACCTGCTGTCAGCCATGAGTCAGTTCCCACTTGATGGCAACGGGTTAATTAGTTGTAAGAAAATTTCCAAGGCTATAAATCTTTATGGAAGCAGACTACTCTTCTTCCTACGGAGAGGCCTCTGGGCTCAAACCCATGATCTTTTGATTAGCAAGCAAGTGCTAAAGCCAAGGCACCACCACCAGGGCTCTTGTAATCACATCAGAGACATATACAGATCTTCAGAGATAATAGTTTCATGGAGACAAACAAGCAATTTGTTTTTCATTCTTGTTTCATTATCAGGAAGAGACCCCTCTTTCTAAAAATAGACAGTAATTTTCCAGGACAAAATTTAATATTTATCTGTATGATGTCCATACATGGTATATGGCACTTCTAAATTAAATGTCACCAATTCTGTCAGTTCTGTGAGTTTATTACAGTTCCTTGGATGAGACACTTGGTGGGCAGTGTTATCCGCATCCTGATAGACTATATGGATTACGTTCCCCTGTGTGCCAAACTGAAGTCTGTGCTGGAAGTACAAAGAGAGTGGCCAGAAATCCAACAAATATTAGGTAAAAGGACTTTTTTTAAAAATTTTAAGTTTCTTAAGGTTTTCTTTGATATCTTCTCAGTGCTTTTACTACTCTATTTTCAGAATTATCTGTAATTTTTTTAAGTCATTCTTAATGCTTCTTCTCATATAAGATGCACATTGTATGCTTTTCTTGGTATTTTCCAGCGCTTAACTTATATAAGAGCAACAACTATATTCCATTCAGACATGAACTTCTTTTTTTAAAACAAATTTTTTTTACTGGTTTATTTACAAAGTTCGTATACATTGTTTTTCACACCTGATCTTTCCCATTTCCTTTACCCACCCCTCCCTCTACCCATCAAATTATGCAACCCTACGATTAGTCCCCGCCCAAGCCTACCCCTCTGCTCCTACCCTCCCCCCACCTTGGATTCTCATACCCATTTTGCTAGTTACATTTCTATTTCTACAAGAATGATCTTATACATTATTTGTCCTTATGGGACTGAGCCCACTTAGCATAATGCTCTCCAGTCCCTCCCAAGTTAGCTATAATTTTCCAGATCATTGCTCCTGCGTGTTGTGTAGTATTCCATCATGTGAATGTACCACAATTGCTCAATCCGTTCTATTGTGGTGGGCTATTTGGGCTGTTTCCATGTTCTTGCGATGGTGAATAATGTTGCTGTGAACACTGGTGTACAAATCTCCATTTGTGTCTCATTCTTCATTTTCTCAGAGTATATTCCAAGCCATGAAATAGTGGGTCCTATGGAATTTCTATGCTGAACTCATTTTCTTAAAGCTAACTTTTGCATTATTGTACATGAAGACTATAGTCTCCATTTGGGCAGAGATTGGTTTTGTTTCTTTTTGTATTTTCAAGGCTTGCATGGTGCCTGGTAAAAACGACCCATTAAATATTTACTGAAGTAAATGAATGAATGGGAAGTATTAAAGTTTTGTGATGTTTTTGTGGTTTGTGTTGTTTTTTTTGTTTTGTTTTTTTTTTTAGTCTAAGGGAGCTTTACCGGCACAGTCTGTAAGCAATTGCACTGCTAACTCAAAATCTCTAGAAGTGCAACCCACCCACCGTCTCTGCTGGAGAAAGACAGTCATTCTCCTACCGTTATGACGTATAGCCTCCAAAACCGGATGGAGGATTTCTACAAGGCAGAACTAGCTCAATGACAATTGAGTTTGAAATTTAAAAAAAAAAA
>NW_006399931.1:6192501-6208165 GCF_000299155.1 Elephantulus edwardii | reverse complement strand
CTACATTTTAAATTATTCCAAAAAAGTAAATTTTAAAACAAACACACACATAAATAGAAAGTAGGCAGCATAGGCTGAAGATTTTTTTTCCCCCTTCAAAAGATGAGTTTGGACAAATGCACTTTTCGAAGCCCACTTGGGCATTATTATCTTGAAACCTAAGTGGTATTATAGAATTCTTCATGACATTCCAATAATCTGGCCCCCTTAATACACCTAGATAAGTCTTGGATGCATTAACATAAAAATGCAGCTATCTTTTCTTTTGACTCAAGCAAATTGTGTCCAGATTGAGTCAGTTACATTTTACAGCCGCCAAGATGAAACTGAAATGTGGAGCGGACTCAACTATCCTATTTGTTAGGGAGAAGGCCTCTCGGAGAAAGATGGTGCTATAGTGAGGCTTCATCTCAGTATTTCTTTTTTTTTATATATATATAGAGCAGAGAGTGTGAAAAACAGGGGGCCAACAGTTCCCATGACTGAAGGCCCCAAACCATGCTTCTCTGAGTATTTATTTAGAATCAAAAGGAAGGTAAACAAAGTAAAATCAGAAGGAAGTACAAAACAAAAACAAAGGATAATGGTGAAGTCTTTTACAGATAAGGCCAAGTTCCTCTTTATGCTAATCTCAAGAGGGAGGGATTCATTTGACACAAACTAAGAACAATGTTGACTCCTAGGGAATGCCCCAGTGCCACAAGGTGACCTTCAGCTTGTATTAAGCTTCCCTCATTTCCTGATACAGCATTTGGTCTATTACTAAATTTGATATTCGGCTTCCCTCATTTCCCCCTCTTTTGTTTAAATCATAATTTTGAGATCATCAAGATGAGCATAATTTCTCCTCTTCAGGATTCATTCTTCCTTGTCTGATAATCCTTTATATATAATCAAGCAAATATAACCGAGAAAGCAAAATAAGTTCACAAAAATACTTCCAATAAAGCAGCATTCCCTGAGGATCAGCTTCCATTGTCATGTTGCCATAGTCCCCATCAAAACCAGTTCTGATTAATCTCCTTTGTCCACACGTCCTTAGCTATTACCGGTTAATCCTACTCTTTCACATGTTATCAGTCAATCTGATCATGGTAGCAAGGAAATACACTAGTAGAGAGTAAAATGAGTTCATCATTAAACATGCTTTCCATCGGCTTCATATTGAGGTAACATGAAGTAATATACACTGAAGAACGCCTGTGGGAAGAAAAAAAGTCAAGAACCCATTCACGGCAAAAAAGACTTTTGAGTGAATGTCTACATTCAAGAACTTGGGTGATGATTGCTCTGGCTCCTAGAGATTCTTCTAAAAAAGGAGTTTGGGCAACTCAAAATGACTGCAGAGGTCTTGGTGTAATGACTTTTTTTTTTTTTTTATGCATGTACCGTCAAATTGGTTCTGACTGGTATAGGAGGCAACTGTTCCTTCTTCTTCAGCAGAGCATCTGGTGGATTTGAACCATGCACTTCTGGAATTGCAGTGCAGTTTCCTGCCACTAGGCCACCAGAGCTCGCCTGGTGTAATGACTTTAACGTTGTTACTTAGTCAACTCTGACTGATGGTGTCCCCCAAGAGAATCAGAGCCAAACTGCATCATGGAGTTTTCTCTTTTTATTTCCATTCATTCATTGTTGCACATTTTTCTTCCCGTCCACCCCCTCCCCAGTTTGCTAGCTTTTCTCATTGAAAAAAAAATTCTTTGATTTTTTTTTCACAATTTCCTTCCACCACCCCTACTGCTGTCCACTTTGCTATGTAGGTCTTATTCTGGACGGTTGTCATACAAATAATACCTAATTGCAAATTCCTTTTAAACAATTCTTGCCCTCATCTGTTTCAATGCAGTGTACATTATTTATCCCCCCCTTTTTTTTTCTTAGTTTCCCCCTAATCCTCCTGTTAGTCCTATTTTATAACAGTGACATTATGCAATATTTGTCCTCCTGTGACTGAGATATTTCACTCAGCACAATGTCCTCCAAGGTCACCCATCTTGTATAATATTTCATGAGTTCTTTATTTTTCAGTGCTGTGTAGTATTATTCCATTGTGTGCCTATATCACAGCTTCTCTATCCATCTATTTGTTGATGGGCACTTGGGTTGTTTCCATCTCTTTGCTATTATGAACAAAGCAGCAATAAACATAGGTTTGGGTGGCAGTTCTGGTTTCTTTAGGGTATATTCCCAGTAGTGGGATTGCTGGAATTGCTGGGTCATATGGTATTTCTATTTCCAACTTTTTGAGAAAGTGCCATACTGCCTTCCATAGTGGTTGCACCATTCTACGCTCCCACCAACAGTGAATAAGGGTCCTAGTTTCTCTACAACCTTGCTAGCATTTGTTGTTTGTATCATGGACTTTTCGATGGCTGCTTTTCTAAAACTAGACTGCCAGGCCTTTCTTCCAAGCCACTTCTTGATCTACTCAAGTCTCCACCCTGTTGGTTCAAATGAAAACCAAACTCACTTCCATTGAGGCAATTCCAACTCATAGTGCACCTTCACCAAGTTTCCAAGGCTTTCCTGAAGAGAACCTGGTGGATGTGAACCATCAGAGGTGAGAGACCTTTGGGTTAGCTACACGACTTTGCAGGTGCAGTGTTAAGTCAGTGGATTGCTATGAGCATGCTTAACCACTGGATGTCAGGATTCTTCCAGGTATGTGTAAGGCAGAAAAAAAGAAAAAGGTAACTTAAAAAATACATTTACTCTGCTTATTTTGATAGTAATAATTTCCCCTCAATCATCTTTGGAAAACATTATTTGAGGACAATAAATTGACAACAAACGTGGGTATTTTAAATATAATAGAAAGGTTCACATTTTTATTTTATTGACAGTTATTGAGCGGTTAAAAGGTGCAGATCACTTTTTAAATACTTTGCATTAATTAACTTATTTAATCACCAAGCCATGGGGTAGGTCCCGTTATTATTTACATTTTATAGATGAGAGTATGGAGATCCCAGAGGTTGCATAACTTGTTTAGGGTCACACGAATCTGGCGGAGTCGGGGATTTAATCACAACCATCTGAGTTCAGAGTCCTTGATCTAAAGCCAGGCGCCTTTTAACCTCTTCATTAAATGCCACAAACAATTGTGAAACAGTTGCCATCAAGTCGACGCCCGCCCGTGGTGGTGCCATGTGCATGCCAGCGTAGGACCCTTCTCCCCAGGATGGTCATGGCTGACTTTTTGAAATTCTACTGTTAAGCTTTTCTTCTCAGTCTCCTCTGGGTGACTTAAGCCTCCAACCCTTTGGTCAACAGAAAGCACTTTAACCACTTGTCCTGCTCAGTATTGTTGTTGTTATTGTTACATGCCATGGAGTTAACTACCACTCATGGTGGTCCATAAACAAGTTACCCAAACCTTACCCTCTCCTGAGGCCTCCTCAGGATTTCCAACATGCTCAAGGTTGTAATTGCAATCACTGTGTTAATAGATCCCATTAAGAACCTTCCCCCCCACCCCCACCCCCAAGACTAACCTCTCTTAGCAAAATGTCCAAAGTGAATGAGACAAAGTTTCACTGGCCTTGTCTGCAAGGGAGGAGCTCTGGTGGCTTTGTGTAAGCAACACACTTGCTTGTACTCCCTCCAAAACCAGATTTGTTCGTTCTTTTGGCAGGTCATGGGATAGCCGGTACCCTTCACCACCACAGCTCAAAGGTAGCGATTGTTCTAGGTCCCTAACACTCATTGTTCAGTTTTCACACAGCCACTGAAAATGTCATGGCTTGAATCAAACTTTAGTCTTTGAATTCACATCCTTGCTTTTTAGTACTTTAAAGACATCCTTGACAACAAATTGGCCCTATGCAACATGGTTTTGTAATTGCTCCCACCAAAGGTACTGATTGTGCATCCAAGTAAAATAAAATTGAAAACATCCTTTTTTCCCCTTCATCTATTCTGAAGCTTTGTCTGACATATTTGGGCATGTTGCAAGGAGGCACTGGTCCTTGGAGAGGGACATCATGTTTGGGAGAGTGGAGGGACAGTGCAGGAGAGGAAGACCCTCGATGAGATGGATCGATTCTGTGACTGGAGTGGTGGGAATGAATGTGTTTGAGACAGCGAGGTTGGCACAGGATAGAATGGCATTTAGGGCTCTTGTACATAGGATCGCTGAGTCGCAAGTGACTCGATGGCACATAACAACGACAAAAACATCATGATGCATCCTATTGGTCCAGTGGGGAGGATTTTTATTTTCTTTGTGTTCATGTATAAGTCATAGTAAAGGCTGTAGTCTTTGATCTTCTTCAGAATGTGCCTCAAGTCTTCATTACTTTCTGCAAGCAAGGTGGTGTCAATCAGCATAAAACAGATTGTTGGTAAATCTTCCTCCAAATCCTGATGCCACAGTGGTCTTCATATAGTCCAGCTTCTTTAATTATTTACTCAGTATACAGACTGAATAATATTGTATATGCAGTAATATGCAATATTACAGATATATTTATTGCATTGCTATTTTAAGGGTAATATAAATAACAAAGAATTGAAAGTAGAGACTTAAGTTAGATAGTGGAGAAAGCTTTGTTGTTTTTGGGGAAAAATGTAAACTATTCAGCCATCAGTTACTAGAAACAAATCCGAGATTAAATCGTAAATACACAGTATTATTTGTATCAGGTGTTTCTGGATAACTCATCTGAAGTACAGGTAGACAAGAGAAGACGTAAAGAAATAAAGGTCCCTAACACTCAGTTTAAAAAGAAAATGGAAAATGTTTGAATATGCTTTCTTAAGTCAAGTTCACTGATTCATTCATTCAGAAAATTTAGTTGAATGTTGGCTATGAACTGTGCTTTCCTCTTGGCAGACAGGAAATCTCGGCCCTCATGGCATGTAAGATCTAGAGGAGTGATGTAGAATGCCTAATTGTAATTTCTGTTTTACTTAAAGTCCCTAAGTTTGTATATTTTTTCCCCCGGAATGGTATTATTCATATTATTCAAAAGAAGATTTCTTCACCTAATAATGTTTTGACTCTTTGTTTTCCCCATTCTTTTTAGAGAATCCTTGTTCATTAAAACATTTGTGCCGATTAAAAATTCGAAGACTGATGGGCCTGCAGAGACTCTGCCAGCCAACGTCCATGGAGATGCTTCCTCTACCACCAATTATACGAAGATATTTATTATTTAAAGAATACGATCTCTACGGACAGGGGCTGAAATTGCCATAGTTGTAAAGATAACATTTTAAAGTATTTTTAATAACTTACTCTTTCAAGACTTTCTTTGGAATCATCTTCTATCTTCTAACCGTATGTAAATCCACATATGACCATTGTGTAGACAGATCATGTGTTCTAAGGGAACACAAATTTTCTATCTTAAGAACATTCTAAGTTTGGGTTTTTTTTTAAGATGGTCATTATATTAGATTTGAATGTCTACTAATGAACGTCACTTGCAACAAGTCTTAGAACCCTTTGTATCAAGGAGTTCCTGCCTATGAACTGATATTTAGGCAAGTCTCTGTTGTTATTGTATGCCTGCGAGGCAAACCAATCCATAGCTAACCCTTCAAGACCTTTGCCGAGGCACAAAATTGCACGGGAGGAGACTGTCCATCCTCCCATGGAGCAACTGGTAGATTCAAATTGTATGTCTTTGTGATTACAGCACAGCTTTTACCCCTGAGCCACCAGAGCTTCCATCTATATTTCAAAGACAAGTATACTAACATTAACCACTCTCACAAACCCACAGCCCCTCTTCTTCCTGAGCGGTTTCTCTGCTCTCTTGTAATCACTCTAAGAGTCTTCATGCCGGCATGCTCACCGCTCACCTCTGCTCCCTCCCTGCTCAGCTCAGGGTCCCTAACAGTCTCCTTGTTAAATGCAGTGAACATTCTTCAGTCTTTATTTCATGGATTTCCACAGCATTCAGCACTCTTAGCTGCTTCCTCCTTCAAAAGGTCTCCTCCCTGGGTTTGCAGGCCCCTTGTCCTCCTAGCACCCCTCCACCCATCTGGACATTCTTTATCGGTCTCTTTTCTGTCTTGACCATCCTTTAATACAGGGCTTCCTAATGATGTGTTTTAAATTCCATTCTGCTTTTATTCTATGTTCACTGAGACATTTTATTCACCTTTATGATTTTAATACTATCTATATGCTAATGACTGCTAACTTTTTATTATATACCTCAGATCTGTGTGGACAATTGGCCTAAGAAGGATTTGAACAGAAACATACCTCAAATTCAACATATCTATATTTCTCCACAAACAATATCTATAAATGTATGTTTATAATTAAATAGGTAAAACATGTATTTATAACTAGATTTTTATTTTTTTTCTACACGTACACAAAATATACTGCTCTTATATTCTCTGACTTTGTAGTTAACACACTCATCAATCCAGTTTCCCAAAGCAAAATTATGCACATCAGTTGACCTTCTTCCCTTATTTTCCATACATGGTATAACGAATCACCCCATTTTATTAAATTTCTCTCTTGAAGTAATCTTCTCCTATCCTCTCCCTTTGGGGTAAGTCTTAATGCTCTTACCTCTATTTCCTTGGGGTACCTCAGTTCTCCCTAGCTGGCCTGCCTATCTCCTCTCATCCACATTCTACATTTAACCTCCCACACTGATCTTTAACAAATAAAGATATCACCCTCCTCCTTAAAATCATTCCCATTGCTCTTAGGATAAAGTCTAAATTTCTCACATGGCCCACCTAACTCCCACCTTCCTCTTTGGCTCTATTCTTGATGACCTGTTTCTCTCTTCTGTAAAACCATAATAAACACTCTGCTAGAAATTCATTCTCTGAGCTGTGATTCCCAGACTTCCAGGTTTTAGATACCAGTAATTTTCTATTTTGTTACATTTAAAAATACAGCAGTCTATTTTTAACATGTCATCTTTGTCATAGTCACTCCCCAAAAGAGGCACCATTGTAATGTCAGAAAATAATGTGGCCACTATTTTTGTTCATGAAATTATATTTGCTCATGAAAATGGAGTGGCTATGTGAACATGGAGAATGAAATTCAATAGTATTTCCTTCTGACCTGACAAGCAGCTGAGGACTGTGGTCTGGGAGCCACTGCTGTGGAATATACCATGTGCTTTGCACTTTTTGTTATTAGATGCCATTGAATCTAACCCCCCTGGCAGGTTTTCAGAGGCTGTAAATCGCAAGGGAGGAGAACTCTCATCTTACTTTTTCAGAACAGCTGGTGGATTTGAACTATCTGCCTTTGGGTTGGCAGTGCAACTCCTTACCCCCCAGCCACCAGAGCTCCTCTTCTTCCTGGGCTGTTTCCTTTCTTACAGTCACATTAAGCTAAGAGTGCCTTCTTGCCTGTGTGCTCACCTACTATCATCTGACTTGCATGTCTTTCTCTCTCTGCCTGGACCCTCCTTTTCTCCTCCATCTGCCCAATTCCCTCCTATCCTGCAGGCCCAGCTAGCTGTTCTTCCTCTACGACAACAGGCCGCAGGATCGTGGTCCTCATGGTATATGGCGTTCTCACCTGGCACCCTCACTAGACTATAAGCTCTCTGAGGGCAATGTCTCTTAGACCCCAGTGTCTGCTCAGGGCCTATACATTCCCTAAAGCCCAGGACTAATTTAAGAATTTTTTGTTGGCTATATTGAATAGGTGACTATAATCTAAGACCCACACAAAACTGTCAGTGAGCGCATGCTGGAGTGAAAGTTATGAACCACTGGATTAATGATAGTAGTTATTTTATATTTTCTCTCAGATTTTTAATCTTGCATTATTCTTATATTTACTTTTATTATCAATTACTTAAGTAGTATGTTACTGGTTTTGTAAATTTTTTTAATTTTAAGGAATGTCTTTTAAAGATGAATACGCATAAAGCGTTCACTGTATAATTGAGGCGAAGATTAAATTCCCTATAGAAGATATTTTTCTAGAAATAAAACGGTAATGTACTTAAGATGGACTGTGAATTTTGTGTACACTAATTCATGATTGCTCTGGCGTTTTTTTTTTCCACTTCTGTTACAATGCCCTGTTTCCTATAAACATTACTAGCAGTAGTGACCCTGTCTGCCTGGTATATTACTTCACACATTAAATAAACTCTTGTGCACTACTGCTTTCATGAACGTATTTTTGTGAAAACATGCTCAAGACATGTCAGGTACTATCTAAACTCTAAGCACATTAAAATTTTGACATTTTTTCTTTG
Source organism: Elephantulus edwardii (assembly GCF_000299155.1). Taxonomy (NCBI): domain Eukaryota; kingdom Metazoa; phylum Chordata; class Mammalia; order Macroscelidea; family Macroscelididae; genus Elephantulus; species Elephantulus edwardii. Next base: position 6,199,958 of record NW_006399931.1, on the reverse strand, counting down.
TGGTATTTTTGTGTAAATACTTTTAATGAATACATTGAAACAAATGTGGATACATATGTGAATTATCTCTGCACACTAAACATTTTGAAAGAGGCTATTCAGTTCTTTTTAAACTTTCCCCTTCACCCCAAAAAAAGTCCTCCAAACCAAATACCACTACCAACAAATTGATCCCAACCCCCAGCAACCCTGGAGGGCAAAATAGAATGGTACCGTTGAGTCTCTGAAGCTGTAAATCTTTAGAAAAGCCAACCAGCACATGTTTCCCCAACAGAGTAGCCAGTGGGTTCAAACTCCTGACTTTTCAGTTAGCAGTAGAGTGCTTTAACCTCTATACCACCAAGGCTTCTATTAATGTTTTAAATCAGGCGAAAAATGGATGCTATGAAACAGATGCAAATGCAGTATCTAAAACAGAATTGATCTTTTTCTCAATGTTTTTGTGCTTTTATAATAGTGAGTTGCCGTTGTTGTTATGTGGCATTGAGTCCCCTAGAGACCCTATGTACAACAGCCCTAAATCCTGTGCCAATCTGGATAGTACTGAGGGATGTTGTTTTGTGGGTTGTTTTTCTTTAACTGGCCTTGGTAAGGAGAAGCAATATTTATATGATTAGAACTCCATTTCCTTAGAATATGATACTTTATGCAGGACCTGGCAACCAAAGCTTATCCAGTGAGCTTTTTTGTAGTTGGGCGCCCTCAGTCAGAGCAAACCCATGCGACAAAACCAAAATTCAGGGTTTTCTAGCCTGCAATTTGGATGGTTACAGATCTCTAAGTCTTTTCTCTCATGAAGCCACTGATTGGATTCAAACTGCCAATCTTTGGGTTAGGACCAGAGCTCTTTTTTTTTTTTTCTTTATTATTATTTTGTGTGCGTGTGCCATCAAATCAGATCTGACTGGTACAGGAGGATACTGCGCCTCCTTCTCCGGCAGAGCATCTGGTGGATGTGAACCGTGTTCCTCTGGGATTGCAGTGCAGCTTCTTGCCACTAGGCCACCAGAGCTCCCCCAGGACCAGAGCTCTTAACTACTGAGCTACCAGGACTTCTCCAAAGACCTTCAGGAGTCATTGAACATTCTACACTGGTGATCATTTAACCCCTGTGGAACAGATACGCTGGAACTTGAATGTGACCTTCCCATGGCTTCAAATGAGATGCTCAAGGCTGTTCTGGTTGTTGTGGATATTGGGTGGTGTCACTGCAAGAGTCTGAATAGAACGGAGCAGCTCTGGACTCTCACTTGATGGCAGTTTGTCTGTTTTTTTTTGTTGTGCTGTTTGGTAAGGCAATCATTACTCATTATCATTGGGTCAATCCCAAGGCTCTAAATCTAAATGGAGAAATGGCTTCATTTTTCCCCTGCAGAGAGGTTAGTAGGACTTAACTGGCAATCTTCAGATTAACAACCCAATAATTAATCTACTATGCCATCATAGTATAATGTATCTATTTCTGACTAAAACCAATTTCCATAAACACATTTACATGAAATCTCTGCTGAAGAATATTATTGCATTGTTTTAACCAGTTACAGAGCATGACTTCAAACAATAGAATGACAGTGCAGAGGTGTGAAAATGACTGTGTAAATGCTGTGTATCCCTGAGGCAGGCTTTTGAAGCATCAATATGTACAGAGCAGAAAACAAAACTTTCTAGCAAGATGGAGTCTTATAGGACACAAAAACTAAAGAGTTAAAAAAAAAACAAAACTAAAGAGTTCTCTTATCATTGGTATTTTACCAGAAATCCCCATGCAAATTTTAGTTTTAGGTCAAGGTACTCATAGTACATAGGTACCTTTGAATCCAGAAGTTATTTAGGACATAAAAATGATAAGTTGCTCCAATTATGCACACAGTAAAATGAAACCTTACTTATGTACAAGTACATATGTTGCTGTTACAGGTCACTGAGTTAATTCCAATCTATAGTAGGATTTCCAAGATTGTACTTTTTATGAAACAGACTACCACATCATTCTCCCATAGAGTGGCTGGTAGATTTGAACCACCAACCCTTCAGTTAGCAGTCTAGTGCTTAGCTAGGTTTTTATATGCTTGTGACCTTGTGACAAGAAACTGTGTTGCAAACTGGAAGACATATGGTTCGAATCCACCAGCTGCTCTGTGGGAGAAGGATGGGCAATCTCCTCCTGTGTGATTAACTACCTCTGAAAACCCACCAGAGAGTCAGCTATGAGCCTCTTTCGACTCTACGGTACACAACAACCAAAACACATAAGACATATAATCCTAAAAGCACACAACTATATACATTAGCGTAGCATGTCAATACGGTGCCATACATAATGCAGAGTGTAAGGGCATAAGCTGTGTAGCCAAACAGATCAAAGTTTGAATCTGGCTTTGCCAATTAGTAGCCTATCTTGAGCAAGATATAAACAAACATACGTGAAATCCCAGCTCCATTATTACTATTAGGCAATTATAGGGGCACTGCCAGAGTCGTCAAGTTGCAATAGGTCATGTGGTCTAGCTCCGCAGATACCTTATTTGGGTTTAAAAACATTAAAATTATTGCTAAAGATGTATATGAGATCAAAATAGCACTTAAAAGCACTTTGAGAAAATCTGGAGACAGAAAACTCCATTTGCCCTAAGCACACACAATTGCAGATTGTCTGCGTCTGGTCAGCAGAGGTCTGATCGTGGGAAGACAGGGCTTCTCAGGGGAGACGGTGTGTAGACGGAGACTGACATGCCCTCCACGGCCAGTCAGTGTTACGCAACCTCAGGCAGTGCCAAGACGTCTGGGGATCTGCTGTTTTTGGAAGGAGACAGTCTCATCGTTTGAATTTGGGCACCGAGAATGCCTCAGCCCTAATGCTGCACTGGCCAGTGGCCCCATCAGAAGCACTGATGAGTACTCACATTTTGTGCTTCAGATTCTAGTAAAAGTGGTCCAGTTACTTCTCTGGCCCTGGAAGTCTTCCCTTCCAGGCTGTCCCAGTGGAATTGAAGATCTCATTTCTTGGAAGCGGTCCACAGTGTTGGATAAGGTAGAAGGCGTGGGGAGCGCTAAATGTGATACTTATCTTTGGATTGAGTGGGTGTGAGATACTACTATCTGTTTGGTTCTGTGTGAAGCAAAGTCCCCAGTGGTTTCTCAAGGAAACTCTTCTGTATGCTTTTTGGAAGTCAAATCATTGCACAACATGCATTAGTTAACAGTCTATGTTCCTGAGTGCTGAGTGTCTGAATACCCCTAAAGACATCGCTACCACAATTCTTATCATGTTTTAGTGAAGCCACAATTCTAATTGGTTTTGGTAAAAGATGTTAAGATTTGCTTGGACTTTGATTCACTAGAAACCCTTCACCTTGGGCTCAACTTTACCTCCACCTGGTTCAACTACCTTCATAGTTGCCTAAAGCAGCCATATAGTAAAACTGAGTCTATAAATTGAAGGATGCCCTGGTCAAATCGGAATTTTAATTATACTGAGCATACCATGATTCTAGGTTTACTGAAGAGTCATTTTCTAACAGGAAATAAAACATTTTGTTTGATAATAAATAATCGACTTTTAAAACATAAACAGTATTTAAGAGGCAAAGAGAGATATTAGAACCCATCTTTCGTAAAAGAGAGTTAGCAAGAACCCCAAGCCCACAGAGAAAAAGGGAAAATGTTCCTGCAGATCAGAAGACTTATCATGTGTCCTATGACTTTGAAAAGAGTCTTGGGAAATATCTAGTACATTGTAGTATGTTCTGGAAAGAATAATAAGATGTCTTTCATTTATCCTGTGCTCTACAGTACATATGACATTCCACATCTATCTTCTGTCACTTGGTCTTCCGAACTACAAGGAAGGGATTAATGCTCTCTATAGAAAGGAGACCAAGTTTACCAGTAACTAAGGTAGCAAAGCCGAAGGCTGAGATGCCGTCTCAGATCTCAGACTCCTGATGCCAAATCCAAACTTCCCTCCACTCTGCAAATCTCTTTTCAGTTCATCAAGAACAGGAGAACATTATTCATTATAGCCGAATCCAAATGCCCATCAAATGGTGAATGGATTAACAAAATATGGCCTAACCATACAATGTCGTTTTATTGGTAAAATATTACAACACGGCCATTATGTTGAGTGAAAGAGGCATTATGTTGAGTGAAAGAAGGGCTCAAAAGGGCAGATACCACCTTATTCCACTTATATAAATAAAATGTCCACTATGTAGAGACAGAGAACGAATTCATGACTGGCTGGGGTAAGAGCAGAGGATGATTGCAAATCAGTACAGGGGCTTGCTGGAGGGTAGTGGAAATGTTCTGGAATTGGATGGTGGTGGGGATGTTTGCACAACTTTGGGAATTTGAAAAGCATTCAATGTTACTCTTCAGATGGATGCATTTTATGTTGTGCAAATTTGTTGCTGTTGTTATGTGCCTTCAAGTCAACTAAGACTCGTAGCAACCATATGCACAATAGCTCTGAACCCTGCCCTGTCCTGAGCCAGCCTCACTGTCTCTGACACCCCTGCCCACATTGCCACCATCACTGTGTCAATGAGTCTCATCCAGGGTCTTCCTCTCCTGCGCTGACCCTCCACCCTTCCAAGTTCAGTGTCCTTCTCCAAGGACTGATCCCTCCAGCCACCATGCCCAAAGTATGTGAGACAGAGTTTCAAAATCCTTTCCTCCAAAAAGCAACCTGGTTTCACTCCCTCCAGGACAGATCTGTTTGCAAATTAAGCATTCACAAACTGCTTAAAAAAAAAGAGGAGCACTTGTTACTGTGTTTACAGCGGTGGCCCAGTTAAACAATGGAATCATTTGGCTTGAAGGAAAATTCTGGACAGCACCTGGTTCTCATGCTAGCAACACATGATTTATGGGCTTTGCTCTGTTGATAAGACCAGTCAAAGTTGAAGATGACGCAGCTTTCAAGGGCAGCCCGAAGCTCACGGTTCACCAATCGTCCTGGCCCTCAAACCAGGAAAGCGCAGTCTGTTTTGCCTGTCTCGGAACATTTGCTGCTGGTTGTAATATGTGTTCTCCACATATTTGGTTTATTTAAAAACAAAACAAAACAAAAACAAAAACAACCAATCACCACAAACATATGGATTGGATAGCTTAAAACACAGCAGTTTTCTGTCCTGTTGTTGGTATGAAGAGGCAAGGGATAATGTTACCAGTGGGATAGGTCTTCTGTAGCTTTGTGGCAACTAGCTGTGATTCTCTGATTGAGCATGAGAAAGAACAGAGAGGAAGGGTGTCAAGAGGCAGAGTGTGCCGAACTGAGTGCCAGCGTGAAAACGGATCTCAGATAACTTACCCCCGCAGCTCCATGTTCTGCCAAATTCTAGATAGACCTGTAAGATGGACAAGAACACCGAGGAGGTGCTGGATACTTAGAACAATCAGCCAGAAAAGATCAACAGTCAGCCTTCCCAGAAATAAAGCTCATAAGGCAGGAAGCACGAGGCTATAAGGATTAGTGGAAATGAGAATCACAAGGAAGAAGCAGGTAGTTTACATTGTGGGTAATTGCTCTCATAAAACAAAAAGTTTATGAATGGGTGAATGGAAAACTAATTTGCTCTGAAATCTTTCACTCAAATCACAATAAAATATATATAATATGCCAGGAAAATGGGGAGGCTATATATTGCAAGAAGGTTAAAGAAATTATAGAGCTGAAAAGTAGGGAGAAACTGAGTGTGTGTGCAGAAACAATGTCTTTGGTTTTCATGATTAAAATAGTAAATGTAAAATGTAATAAAAGTGAGCTGGGGGGTGGGGTGGGCAGGGAGGAAAGTGTGCAACAATGAATGAATGGATATCCAAAGTCTCTGTAAACTTTCATTAAAAGAAAAAAAAGAAATTATCTTTCCCTATTTAGGGGGCATGTGGCCCTTTGTTATAGAGCAGATGTTCACAAGTAGATGGAATTATAAAATAAATTAAAATGTGGTAACTAAGTATCAGCTTTTAAGTACTCTCTGTACCATTACCCTGCACATTGAGCTCCCATCTACCTGGACTTTGACATTGACTTTCCTTTCTGTCTCCTCTTCCACAACAGGATCCCAGTTCATTTGCTCTGACACTACCCCTTCATGACACTTGAGATTTCTACAGTGATGGCTGTCAGGAGTCAGAGAAGGAGACCAAGCCAAGAGAAATACGCATGCCTTGGGACCTCACGCTTCCCAGCATTCTTCCCATAGCACAGTAAACATGTTTCCACAAAAGTAATATTGACACTAAGAGTCTGAACTAGACAGGTTGCTAACATTTTCTTTATTGCAATATCAGAGGATGCACATCAAATCCATTCTGTTTCTTAAGTAGAATTCCATTCTTAAGATTTACTTTATAAAAAGGAAGATCTGATTGACAGAATTCAACTACACTGGCCTCACTTTTGGATTTTCACCCCTTCCAAATAGTTTTATTGATTCTGATTTTTTTTCTTTAAAGTTTTTTGGAGTTTTCCCTCTTTTTTATTATTAAAGTTTACAGAGACTTTGGATTTGCATTTATTCATTGCGGCACTTTTCTCCCTGCCCACCCCTCCCCTCTAGTTCATTCTTCTTTTTGAAAAGTAATAGAAAAATTCTTTCATTGTTATACAATCCCTTCCCACAAGTCCACTCCACTATGTAGCCTTCATTCTGGATTCCTGTCATGACAAAAATACCTAATCACATATCCCTTTTAAACAGAGAACTGTGTTTAAAAGTTTTAATATTATCAGTTTATATTTCCCTTTACTTGCTTCAGTCTCATTTTCACATGTCTAGAATAGATCAAAATGAACAACTGAACCTACTATATCCAGTGGGGCAAGAACTAGACCTTCTGTTGGCAATCTCTTCCATTCCACCTTTCTGATTCATTTTGAAAGAACAGACCAGCAAGCCTCAACCAGAGAGACGTTGACTTACTGTACACAACTATATCCATCCACTACACTTACAGAGAGTCCTTACCTCTAACGGCCTCAGAACTCACTTTCAGTGTTTATAAAATGCAAAGACGAGTATCTACCTTACCAAGTATTTCCTAACACATGGTAAGAGGCAGTTCTTCACATTATTTAATGAGCATCACATTGCTGTGTTATACTACCCACTATACCACTATGTAAAAGCAGTCTGTAAGCTATAAATGTTCTACAAATGCAAGCTGTCATTATAAATAGCTCTAATAATTTTAAATTTGACTCATGCTCACTACCACCAGCTGACATAAGTAGGAGCTTTTCTTGGCTGCCAAGCCTGAGAGTGAAGCCTTGATAAGGGTTTTGCCAGGACTCATCTGATCTCCACGGTTGTTGTCTGTCCAGAGCCTAACCTTTGCCGGACATTCCCCCTGGGAAACTCTCCCCAGCTATCTGAGAAGCCCTCAGCAGACAGCCCGAGGGAAGTCGGAAGCCTTACTTCCTTGAGGACAATTGCTATGTTTGCTCA
>NW_006399931.1:6185478-6192376 GCF_000299155.1 Elephantulus edwardii | reverse complement strand
TCAGGAAGCAACCTCTCATCTGTGGGGTGGGAGATATTAAACTTTAAGAAATCAAAACAAACTAAGAGACAAGAGTGGAGCGAGAAGGAATGTTAGAAATAGCTTGTTAATCATAAATAGACCCTTGACATGGGTGGGACTATGTTCACAGAAGTTCCTGTTTCCCAAATCTGCCAGTAACAAGATGGCAGATGATTCCTACAGTGCCTCATCAGCAGATTAAGGACAATTTAAGCAAGAAAGCCATCCATTAAACAAATGAAAACACTGCCTTGAGATATGAACACTAGTTTGGGATCACTCATTAGTATGGAGCCACATTCAGAGAGATTATGGAGCTCAGAAAACACAGGCTGGCAACTTCCAGTGATATGAGTGTTCTGAGGGGCCGAGAAGCTAGACTGTATTGAGGCAGTGTTTTTCCATAAGCATTTCTGGTAAAATGTTTTAAGAACTTGTCCTAATGTTTAGTATTGGTTTATACACATTCTTACTTTCTTGCATTTAACTACTCTTGTACTTATAATTTTGCATTCTTTTTCTTTAAAAGAAAACTAACTCAGTATAACAAAATAGTTATTTGAACAGAACAGGGGAACACTGCGTGATTAAAATCATGAAAGGGTGGGTCAGAGTTGTATCCTTTCTCCATACTGACACAACGTGCCTGCTAAGCAAATAATTAGAGAAGCTGAAAGAAAATGCTTTTGGATTTGAGAAAAACTCATCAAGAACCTATTGTGTTATGAAGATGACACAACCTTGCTTGCTAAAACTGAAGAAGGCTTCAAGATCTTGCTGCAGAAAATCAAAGACTACAGCTTTTAATACGGATCGCACCTCAACATCAAGAAAGTCGTAATTTTCACAATTGGAATAATAAGCCACATCATGAAAGTGGAGAAAAGATTGAAGCTGTCAAGGATTGCCTTTTACTGGAACCCTCTAACAACACCCAGATAGGAGCAGTCCAGAAACAATAAAGACATGCTGTATTGCCAAATCTGCTATCAAGTGGTGAAGAACAAGGATGACAGTAAAAAGATGAAGATGTAATAAACCAAGCCATGGTGTTTACAATCACTTTGCATGCATGGGAAACTTAGAAAACGAATAAGGAAGACCAAGGAAGAATTGATGCCCTTGACTAGTGGTGCCATGGGACAGTAGTAACCATTCTACAGACTGCTAAAAGAACCAATACATTTGTTTTGGAGGAAGTGTTACCAGGATGCTCATTGGAAGCAAAGATGGTAAAAAAAACTTCACCTTACATACTTGTCGCATGTTATCAGGATCCACTAGTCCTTGGACACAGACATCTTGCTGGGAAAGTAGAGGTTCAGGGAAAGAGAGGAAGATTCTCAATGAGATGGATTAACACCATGACTTCAACAGTAGCCTTAAACAAAGAGATTGTGAAGAGAGCACAGAACAGGACAAGACAACTCTATGGCACTTAACAACATCAAATGATATAATATTCAGGCCCTGCAAGACTTCGGATCTGCTCCTATTTATTCTCCAGCTCATTCACTTATTTTTTCCCCACTAGTTTATTTATAAAATTCTAATACAAATTTGAACAAATTCTTTTGATTTCCCTCAACCCCCCAACCATCAAATTGTACAAAACAATAATTAATCCTCTCTTCCCTCTGTACATCCACATCCCTGTGCTTCCAGCCTCTCCCTCCCCTCCTGGGTCCTTATACTCCTTCTACAATAACAGTCTTATACAATATTTACCCTTGTGGGACTGAGATCGTTTGCTCAGCATAATGCTCTCCAGTCCCTCCCAAGTAAGGTAATAATTTACAAAGTTATTGCTCCTGCATGCTGCATAGTATTCCATTGTGTGAATGTATCATAATTTCTCAATCCATTCATTTGTGGTTGGACATTTGGACTGTTTCTATGTTCTTGTGATGGTGAATAATGCTGCTGTGAACATTGGTGTACAAATCTCTGTGTCTCAGTTCTCATATTCTCAGGGTTTATTCCAAGTAGTGGAATAGCTGGGTCATATGGAATTTCTATGTCCAGCTTTTTGAGGAAATGCCCAACTGCCTTCTAGAATGGTTATTTAAAACAAACAAACTTATTTCCTGAACACCTAATATATGCTAGACCTTGAGAATGGTAGATGTGATAGATCTGGTTGCTTGGTTGCTCTTCTTGGAGAAGACAGCCTTCCTGTGAAGATCAAGATGAAAGAAGCAATCTCAAGTGGGATACTGCTATGGAATTTTGTGGGAGCTGGAAGAATTAACTTAGTCTTGGACAACAGGAGAGCATTCCAAGTGTTCTTTTTTAACCTGAGGAAGACTGAAGAGGCAAGGACATTCCAGAGATAGACAGGCACTTATCTATAGTGGAATGGCTTGTAGCAAGTTCAGAAGCCAAGTGGGGTTCAGTCACGTGGACTGGGGGAAGTGATCCTCGCTGAAACTTGAGAGGTGGCCAGAGTGTGAAATTAAGGGTCCTGCCTGAGAGGCTGTTAGCCATTTGAGGGCTATGGATGGCCCCGATGAAATACGCACCAGTGGACAGCCAATTAAACTGATTTTAAAAGGCGACTCTGGCTCTATTCGGGGGAGAGGGAAAGTACAAAAGTCAAACAAGAATACATTAAGGAGATGACAATTAGTTGACGGTTGCAGTCATCCAGGAAAATGAAGACAGCAGCTCTGACTAGAGTTCACACAAGGAGAACAGTCAGAAATGAAATGGGAATTCAAGAGCTATTTAAAGACTAGGAGCCCAGATCTTGTGATTGGATATGGCCCCAGAGGTGAGAGGCATAAACAAACACCCTGTTGCCAAGTCAGTTCCAAGTCATGGTGACCCTCCAGTGAGTTTCTGAGGCTGTAAATCTTTACTGGAGGCGGCAGCTGGTCCTCCTTGATCACAGCAGCTTGTGGATTCCCACCACTGGCCATTTGGTTAGCAGCCCAGCGGGCTCCATACTATATCACCAGGGTCACTGGAGGCAAGAGAGGTAGGAGCCAAACGTAGCACCCAGGATCCAGCCAAGGGTGGGTAAAGAGACAGACTGTGGATATGGGGGTGCACAGGTGGAAGGAAAAGAGGAATCATGATTTGGGGGGGGGGAACAAGTTGAGGTTTATATGTCTGTGACACCCTGACAGAGATTTTCTAGGTGGCTTCATGAAACATTCTTGAGCTTTAGGGAACAAAATTTAGCTCAGTAGCATGGTATATGTCACTATAAGTCCTGGACTTTTGAGGTCCTGTTCATATCACTGAAACTATAAATAGTCAATCTGTAAATGACAGCCTGTGGTAAAATAAAGCAGAGGCCCAGCAGAAATGAGGTTTTTATTAGATACCTTCATTTATTTCAGTCCTTCATCCGGATGGTGGTTGTAAATAGGAGTGCGTGTAACATTTTGAAATAGAAACCGTTCCTGATATTATTAATTCACCAATGATTGTGAAAACAGTGCAGGGCTGGAATATCTTACTCTATTATATAAACAATAACCATGAGTCTGTGAAAACATAAGGTGGCAAATTAAAAATTCCATAAATAGAAAAATACCAAAGCTTAGAATGAATGCTTGTCAATATAGGGAAAGTTTCAAGGAAACTCTAATTATTCATCATACTTAATTAGGGTCAAGTAATAATGTTAGGTTACTGACCAGAAGTTTACCAAGTCTATCGAAACTTTCCAATGAACCAAGATTTTAAATGAAGTGTGATTAATAAGAAGAGTGATTTTTAAAGAAATATGCCAGCATACCTAAATAAACATTATTCTTAAAGTAGTGTCTTTGATGGGTCAAAATCTTTTTTCCCCCAGTGCTTGTTGGCACAGTGCAAAATACTGTATTGTCTGTATCTCTGAGTTATTTTCACAGTCATTCATGAATCAGACCAGATTTGAAGGAAGAATCTCACATGAGACTGTATTCCTTCTGAGTTGTTCTAATGAGAAAACGAAAACATATGGACTGCCTTCTCAAGAGATCTGTTTCGGTACAATGGAAAGAACGAGCCAATGATCTGAGCCCCTCACCAATGGAATGAGCTGTTGGAAAGACACTACTTCCATTGAAGATGTTCAAATGAAACTGGGTGGCCACTTGCGGATGTGATGCCAGAAGGTTCTGTGATTCTTACACTGAGCAATTCTTTTACTGTCACAATAACTGTGTGTAAAACTTTGCATGCAAAAAAAAAAAAAAACCAACCAAAAAAACTTAGCTTGCATCAACTCTACTTCTCATGGTCTGTGTTCTTGTTGTCATGCTGTTAGAGAGACCTTTCCTACATAAAATAACATGAGTGTAATCTCCTTTTCGACCTACTCTTCTCAATATAATTTTTTTGTAGATGGTATGCTCTTATGTAAAGAGAGCTATATAGATATAGGCATTGATAGATGGAGCTATAGATACATATGCTATGGATGACATAGATGTAAGGATGGATTGGGATGGTTTTGTTTACTACTTTAATCTCAACACCTAAATTAGAATCTGACACAGAGTGGATGCTCCATAAATTATCAAATAAAATTTTCAGATAGAAATACGATTATTCCATTAATAACCATCGAGGCAACATCTGACCAAAGGTACATCATGGACAGTTAAGGTGCATTGATGTTGTTTTGTAAAGGGAATTCAGATCTCCTTTTATTTATTCTTCCCCCATAGTGGTTTTAAAGACCCTCGGCTCAACTCTCTGATATATACTTAATTTGATTCTGCAGCTTGAGTTGGCCAAACTCTGGCCTGCAGGTCAAACCACACCCATTGCCTGCCTGTCTTTGTAGGGCCCATGAGTGAAGAGTAATGCTTACGTTTTTAAAATGTTTTAAAAAAAAATCAAAAGAATAATATTTTGTGGCAAGTGAATATTATATGAAATTCAAATTACAAAAAAAAAAATAAAGACCCTCGGCTCCTGACTTTTATCACAATGGATCACTGGTGTGACACGGGACAGGTCAGACAGACGACTCTAGCATGGGGGCTTGGGCTTTGTCCATGGTGGATGTGGATGCCGCAGGGTTTTGTTAATCCAGCTGCTCAGGTGAGCCCAGCAGTGGGTGAGGTTGGATGAATTCTGCTTTCCCCGCTAACTTCCTCTCTCACTGCCACTGTCACCACTCCCACTGCCACTGTCACCACTGTGCCCTCTTAACCAACAGCCATGAGAAGAAGTCCTCCCATAAGGTTTAAAAGTGATGCTCACATAACTTCCAAATCACATCCCTTCCTGTTTCACAGAATAAATCTTGGATATTAAGTATTATGTACTTGTAACATCAAAACGTTACAGAAATTTTACAATGATAAGAAAGAGAAGACACAATGCCACTATTTTTGAGTATCATCACATAGCAAGAAATCTGCCTAGCAAATGTGCCAAATACCTGCTGAAAGAACTTATACTGTTATTTACATTTATTTTCATATATATTAAACTGGGTCATGCTTCCCATTTTAAAACTGACCTTATGCTAGAGTGGAAGATTCTATTTTGCTTTGTTTTCAGGTCATCCATTAGTTTGATTCCCCCCTCCCCCCGCCCCGCGCTTCATTTAGGAAGTATTGTCAAGGGGATGATTTCCAAAGAGGTCCAGGGACCTCTCGAGTAGGAACTAGAAAGTTCTGACTTGGGTGTGAGACTTTGATAGAACGTTGCCACAAAAAGACACTAGCGGGAGCAAGATAAAGGAACTGAGATTTATAAGAGGTTCATAACAGACTATTAGACGTTCAGGACAGACTGACCTCCATCTCTGTCTTACAAAAGGGTTCATATCTGTTTTCCAGCAGGGAGTGGGGCTTACACAGCTTGTGGTACACAACTTCTGATGGATTTATGGATGTCTGTTTTTCTGACCATCTTGTTCAATTTCTTCTTTATGAGTCTGTTTTTCTTCTGTTACATTTCCATAGTCACACATCATTGTCAAGAACAGTTTCTGATTGATTTACTTTGTTAGCATTTCCCTTTCCATCCTCTATCAGTATGACCATAGAAACAAGGCCAGCTAGCATTGTAAGGATGGTGAAGGATAGGACAACGTTCAGATCTGTTCTTCTCTGGGTCTCTAAGTTGTAGTCAATTTGACGGCATCTCACAGCAACAACACAGATCTGCTGACGTGCTCATCTCTTTACCGAGTCCAATTATGAATTATTCCTCTGCACAGAAGGAGACTTGGAGGAGAGAAGCTCGAGTGTGTGTGACTGGTGGGCTCAAGGCTTAACCATTTCACCTCACCCCTGCTCATGATCACAGATTCTCTCCAGGGATCCAGTGCCACCCTGCAAGCCCTACATTCTCTATCCTGGACCTGCCCAGTCTTCCATGCCTGGCAAATTGCTCTGATTTGGGACTCTGGAAGCCTGAGCATCAAAAGGCACCACCAAGGTAGAGGCTCCAGGCTTCCCCTGACTCCTGACTCACTATGGGATGTCATTAGACTTGAATTCATTTCTTCCAAACACTTTTCCCAGTGCCTCTCTTTTTCCTACCTTTTTACCTAACAGTAATTTTTTTTTTCATTTGCACTTTTAAGAATTTATTTGTATAAACTGCAATAACAATAGTAATAACTTTATGACTTGTCTGTACAATTGTTTGTCACACAATACCAGTTATTTTTTAGTCAGAATATCTGTTATGTGTAATTGAATTGGGCTCATGGTGATTCTGTAAACAATGGATGTGAATCCTGGACAATTCTGTGCCACCCTCACCATTCAGATATACTTGAGCCCATTGTTGTACTCACTGTGTCAAATCTATTTTGCTGAGGATCCTAGTGAACTATATTTAAAATTAAAATCTAACCAAGTTTCTAAATGTGCCTAAAGCACATAAAGTTAGAAACCTTCTTTAAAAGAAAAAG
>NW_006399931.1:6177181-6178778 GCF_000299155.1 Elephantulus edwardii | reverse complement strand
AAATTTCTTCTATTTCATTATTTTTTGTGTGTACCGTCAAATCAGATCTGACTGGTACAGGAGGAGATTGTTCCTCCTTCTCCAGCAGAGCATCTGGTGGATTCAAACTGTGCATCTCTGAGATTGCAGTTGCAGCTTCTTGCCACTAGGCCACCAGAGCTCGCCGCCAAATGTATTTTTCCAGTCAGTAGGTTTTCTTTTCACCTTGATGGGAAAGATATTGATGTGCAGAGGGATTTATTCTTTAGAAGGTCCCATTCATCAATTTTGTCTTCTCATGTTTGTGTATTTCTGGCTTTATTTGTCAGTCTCTTTATAATATGGTTAGGCCTTCTCCGCTTGGTCCAACTTTGTTTCTATGATCTTTACGGGTTTTGGCTTTACTTCTAGGTCTCTGATTCACCTTGAGTTTATCTTTGTATAAGGTGTGAGGTATGCATCCTGCTGCAGCTGTCTGCAGGTAGTAGTCCAGTTTTGCCAACACTATTTGTTGAAGAAGTTGTCATTTCCTTTTTTGTTGGGTTTTTTTCCCTTGTCAAATGCCAGTATACCATAGATATATGGATTAATTTCTGAGTTCTCAATTCTGTTCCGTTTGGTCTATGTGCCTGTCATTACACAGAAGATTTTGAGATCAAGGAGTGCTATGCCTCCTACTTCATTCTTATTTTTCAGGAATGCTTTGTTTATTCGAGGTCTCTTTCCTTTCCACATAAACTCGCCAATTGCCTTTTCTATCTCTTTGAAAAAAATGAATTTGTTATCTGTATTAGGATTGTGTTAAACATGTACAATGCTTTTGATAGATTGTTATTTTCACTATATTGAGTCTTCCTATCAATGAACAGGGAACATTTTACCATTTATTTGTTTTCTTTTTTTTCTTACAGAAGTATTTTATAATTTTTTATATTTGATAATATTTTATAATTCTTTGTAAAGGTCTTTTGTATGACTTTCTTTCTGTGTTTCTTTGTTATGGTAGAAGAATCCCACTGACTTTTGTATCTTGATCTTGTATTCTGCCACTATAGTAAGTTGGTCTACTAATTCTAACAGGTTTGGTGGTTTTTTTCTTCTTGAGTCCTTGGGGTTTTCTGTGTACACTATCATGTCATATGCATGTAGCAGTAGTTTCACCATCTCTTTTCCAATTAGGATGCCTTTTATTTCCTTCTCTTATCATATTGTCTTAGCAAGTACTTCCAATACAATACAATCAGCACTCTTCGCACCAGCAGGCAGGAAACCGAAAGACGAACTGCATTAGGAAAAAAATCTGCTGTTAGGGACCTCTCCAGAGTGCTAAAGAGCAGCAGTGTCAGTCTAGGGACTAAGGTGCACCCGATCCAGGCCATGGTCTCCATAATTACCTGTTATGTATCAGAGAGCTGGACAATGACCAAGGAGGACAGAAGAAGAATAGATGTATTTGAGTTGTGGTATTGGAGAAGAGTATTGAATATATCATGGACTGCCAACCTGTATGCAGAACAGATTATCCGGGAAGCTGGGCTCTATGAGGAGAAATGTGGGGTCAAGATTGGTGGAAGATCTATCAACAATCTGCGTTATGCAGATGACACAACCCTGCTTG
>NW_006399931.1:6171165-6177081 GCF_000299155.1 Elephantulus edwardii | reverse complement strand
ACACACATACACGCTTTGCTTGAGAACTCAGCTTTATAATAAACATGTAAGTATAAAAAAATGATTTGCACATTTGTATACATAGTTGTTAAGTACCTAACAGTAATTCTGAGTTGGAGGACCTCAGGCTGCATAGTAGCTGGGACCCCAGCATCACCACCAGAGCCCAAGGCCACAGAGGTCACAGAGTAGAGGTCACAGGGTAGAGCAAATAAACTTTCAAGAGACAATCTGTAGTTACAGCTGTCTCCCTCTAGCTGCCTCCATAATGTACAAAATTTTATCTTAAAAGTGAAATATCAGATAGAGAGATTATAAATTAGGAATTAAAAAACCAAACAACCAACAACATACTTCATTGCTGTCAAGTTGGGATCCATTTACAGTCACAGCTTAGCCGCCAGTGGGTTTTCATAGGCTTGCTATGAGCTGTATTCAACTGAGTAACATCTAGCAACAACAACAGTCATCTTTAGCCATTGCCCAGTTCTCAGATGCATAGCAAGCAATTGAGAAGATTATGGCCTGATCAGGCACACCTTAGTCTCTAGAATGACATCATTGCTTGTTAGTGCTCTAGAGAGGTCCCTGACAGCAGACGTTTCTAAAGGAATTTGTCTTTTGGTTCCTGATTGCTTCTACGAGGAGCAAAATGGTATAAAATGAGCTTTCACAAGAGAACTGTTAATGTTAAAGGGGCAGCTGGTGGAATCAAGTAGCTTGGCTTTGAATTGACACTGAGGTCTGACTCAACAGCATATAGTCATATATAATATATAAAATCTATATAAGAGAGAGAGATAAAAGTGTTGACAAAATCTATTGAATATATTATCATGGACTTTCAAATGAAAACAAACAAACACATCCATCTTGGAGAAAATCCAAGTAGAAAGGTCCTTTGAGGCATGGACGGTAAAATTTTATCTCACACACTTTGAACATGTTGTCATGAGAAGCCAATGCTTAGGGGGGGAAACCCATCATAATGGGAAGGTGGAGGGTCAGAGAAAGACAAGAAAACCCTCAACAAAATAGATTGGCACCGAAAATTGCTCTGACAAGAAGATTGCATTTAATGAGTGAATAAGACAAGTTTTGTTAATCGGGTTGCTGTGAGTCATAGGTGACTCAACAGCATCTAACAGGCCTCTTTCCAAAAGTTCACTTTACACTGTCTAGTTATTACAAAAAACTACATTAGCCCCTGTCTTTTTAACTAAAAGAAATTTAAAGAGGACTTATGAACAAAGGAGAAAAAGAAAACAGTTGTTGTTAAGTGCCAATGAGTTAAGTGCAAGTCACTGCAACCCCTGGAACAATAGATCTGAACTCTGTCCTATCCTGAACCATCTTCATCATCTCTGACACAAATAAGCCCATTGGTGCAGTCACTGTCTCAATCCATCAGACCTCAGGGTCTTTCACTTCCTTTCACTAATCCGCCACCTTTCCAAGCACGACCTCCCTCTCTGAGCAACATACCCAAAGTATGTGAGATGAGGCTTTGTTATCTTTATCTCCAGCAAGCATCCTGGCAGCAACTTGTCCAAGATAGACCTGTTTGTCCTTTTGGCAATCCATGAGATATACAGTACTCCTCTTTGACTAACCAGCTCAGAGGCCTCAATGCTGCTACTGTCATACTTATTCATCCAGCCCTTGGGTGCACAGCAAGAGATGGAAAAGACCATGACTTGAACCAAGTGGACCTTAGTCTTTAATCTAACATCGTTGCTCCTCAGTCACTTGGAGTGGTCCTTGATAGTAGAATTGCCCAGTGCAATAACACTCCTGATCTCCTGACTGCTGGTACTAAGGGTGTGGACTATGGATCCCAGTAAGATGAAGAAATCATTGACAATCTCAATATTTTCTCTATCATGATGTTGCTTATTAGTCCAGGGGTGGGATTTTTGTCTTCTTTGTGTTGAGACGCAATCCACCTTGAATTCTGTAGTCTTTGCTCTTCCACAGCAAACATTTCAAGTCTTTCTCACTCTGAGTAAGCAATTGTGCTATCTGCATAACACAGCTTGTTGATAAATGCTGCTCCAATCCTGATGCTACCTTCTTCTTCATAGAGTCCAGGTTCTCAAACCATTGGCTCAATGTGCAGATAGAATAGGTTTGGAGAAAGGATAGAACCTGACATCCAGTTTTCCTGATTTTAAACCATGCAGTTTTCCCTTGCTGTTTGGACAGAGCTTCTTCTTCTAGGTATAGATTTCATATGAGCAGGATTAAGTGTTCTGGGATTTGATCCACACAGTCAAATGCCTTTGCATAGTCAATAAAGCACAAATACACATTCTTCTGGAATTCTCCACTTCCAGCCAGGATCCATCTGACATCAGCATTGACATCCCTGTTGCCACGGCCTCTTCTAAAACCAGCTTGAATTTACAGCAGTTTTCTCTCAATGTACTATTCTACTTTTAGGTTTTCTTCAGGGAGAGTTTGCTTGCATGTGATAGTAAATGATATTGTTCAATAATTTCCACATTCTGTTGAATCACCTTTCTTGGAAATGAGAACAAATACAGATTTCTTCTAGTCATTCAGCCACATTATTGCCCTCTAAATGCCTGGCATAAACTGGTGAGTACATCCAGGGCTGCATCTTTAGTTGAAATATGTGTTGTAGACGTAGTGTATTATAATGGTTGAAAGTATAATAGTCCAAACAATCTTGAAAAGGAGCATTAGAGAAACTTTCAGAACTCAGAACTTACCACAAAGCTACAGGAAGTGACTTTGCTTATTGGCATAAAGATATACACACAGTTCAATAGGACAGAATTGACAATCTACGAAAAGCCTTAGATTTAGAGTCAATTAATTTTCCACCAAGGCACTGAGGCAATTCAATAGTGGGTAACATTTCCCCCCAACAAATGGCTATGAGACTATTAATTAAATAGCTTCATGCAAAATGATGAATTTGGACTATTACACACACATGAAAAGTAGTAGGAATGTACCATAGATCTAAGTGTAGAAGCTAAAATTATAAAATCTTTAAGGTGAAAACATAGGAGTAAATCTCTATGATTCTAGATTAGGAAAATATTTCTTAGCTTTATCACCAAAAACACAAGTAACATAAGAAAACTTGAAAAATTGAATTTTATCAAGAGTAGAAATTTTATTCTTTGAAAGACACCAAGTTGACAGAATGAGGGGAAAATGATAAAGAAGTATGTTTTCAACATTTAAAGAACTTATAGAGAACAGACAGGTTTGTCCTGGAGAGGGTGAAGCCGAATGCTCCTTGGAGTCAAGGATTCTGAAGCTTCATCTGACATACTTTGGGCATGTTGCCAAGGAGGGACTGGTCCTTGGAGAGGGACATCATGTTTGGGAGAGTGGAGGAGCGGCGCAGGAGAGGAAGACCCTCGGTGAGATGGATCGATTCTGTGAGTAGAGAGGTGGGAATAAGTGCATTTGAGATGGCTAGGTTGGCACAGGATAGAGGAGTGTATGGAGCTCTTGTACATAGGGTCGCTATGAGTTGCAAGTGACTCGATGGCACATAACAACAACAACAATATAATCAGTCATTTAAAGAACTTGTATAATCAATAATATTATTAATCCAATTTTGAAGTACGCATAAAATTTTAATAGTTTACAAAGAAGACACAAAAATGGGCCATAAACGAATGAAATAATATAAAACATTGTTATCCATTACCAAAAAAAGAACCCAAATCTACTGTCACTGAGCCAATTTGGAAGCTGTAAATAAATCTTTATAGGAGGAGACTTTCTCCTGAGGAGCAGCTGATGGATTCGAACTGCTGACACTTAACTTGGCAGCCCATTATGTTATTTACTATGCCGTCAGGGCCCCTTTGTAGTCATTAGGAAAGTTAAAATTAAATCTACAGTTAAATATGAAACTGTCATTTCACATGTATTTTTAAAAGGCAAATCAGAACAAGTGAGGATATTGAAAACAAAAATGCATCCATGTCTGCTGTGAATGTAAACAAGTGTAGTCATTTTTCAAAAACAGGTTGACAGTTTCTTAGTTAAATATTGTCATATCATTCTGCAATACCACAAGGAAATGAACACACATGAACTAAACAAATGTTTGCATGTAAATACTTGTGACAGCAGTATTCATAATTGGCTAACCTGAACAAAATGCTATATACTACACATATATTTACACATGTATCACATGGTGACTGCTGCAATAGGTTCAAATATGTCAGAAATTGTGAGACTGGCACAGGATAGGTCAGGGCTCAGATCTGTTGTTTATAGAGTTGCTATGGGACATACTCATTGGCACCTAACAACAATAATACCTATAGTGATATATGTAAATACATAGATCATGTACATATATATATGTATATACAGACTAATCATAGTTTATATATCTGTATATTTATGACATCAGGTACACTATGTGCATTAATTATTTTCTATTGGTTCAGGTGAAGATTTTTGGTATTTTGATGCTATCAGACTTGCACTGTCAACGCAAAGTTACATGGTTCAAATCCACCAATCACTCTCTGGGAGAAAGGTGGGTAATTAATTGCCTTTGAAAACCCAACTGGTTGATTCTGATACCATGGTACACAACAACAATCTATGCCGAAGCCTTCTATTTTTTCCAGTAAGTGCTTCAAGTCCTCTTCATATTCTGCAAGCAAGGTTGAGTCACATGCATAACACAGGTTGTTGAGGAGTCTTCCTCCAACTGTGAGGCCATATTCATCTTCAGATCATCCAGGTTCCACAAATTATTTGGTTAACATACAGACTGAATAGTATGGAGAAAGGATACAACCATGGCATATATTTTATATATATACACATACACACACACTCAAACTAAAAAAATAAACAAAATGCATGCATAATAGATTGAAGAGCATATCAAGAAAAAGAAGATTCTTACTGCTGGGCTGGCCAATTGGATGTATCATGATAGATGGAGAAGAGATTTGAGATTGTTAACAGTTCCAGCTTGCTTGGTTCTATAATAAACACTCTTTTTTTTTAAATTAAATTTATATTTTATATTGGTTTGCTAATAAAGTTTGTACACACTGTTTATCACACTATCTTCCTTCATATTGTTTCATACAATCATCTCACTCCTTATATTTTATAAAATTAATCAACACTGAAATATGTCCACCATTGCTCTGTCTTTCTAGATCCCCGCCGGATCTTTCCCATTTGCATTTCCTTTACCCATCCATCCCTCTACCCATCAAATGTGACCCTATGATGACCCCCACCCATCCTCACCTCTCTGCTCCTACCCTCCCCCACCTTGGATCCTAACACACATTTTACTAATTAACTATTTCTACAATAACGGTTTTATACAGTATTTGCCCTTATGAGACGGAGTTAGTTCACTCAGCATAATGCTCTCCAGTCTCTCCCAAGATATATAGTAATTTTTTAAAATTGTTGCTCCTGCATGCTGTGTAGTATTCCATCATGTGAATGTACCACCAGTCATTTGATTGTGGTTGGACATTTGAGCTATTTCCCTGTTGGACATTTGAGCTATTTCCCTGTTCTAGCAATGGTGAATAATGCTGCTATGAACATTGATGTACAAATGCTGTGTCTCAGTTCTCATTCTCTCAGGTTATATTCTAAGCAGCAGACTAGATGGATCATAAGGAATTTCTATGTTCAGCTTTTTGAAGAAATGCCAAGCTGCCTTCCAGAGTGGTTGCACTCTTTTACAATCCCACCAACAGTGTATGAGAGCTCCTATTTCTCTGCATCCTCTCCAACATTTATTTCTTGTCGTCCTGTTAAACTATGCCACTGCTACTAGGATTGAAGGTATCTCATTTTGGTTTTGATTTGTATTTCTCTTATTGCCAGTAATTTTGAGTATTTCTTCATATGTTGTTGACTACCCAA
>NW_006399931.1:6147850-6168715 GCF_000299155.1 Elephantulus edwardii | reverse complement strand
ACTCGATGGCACATAACAACAACAACAACAAGCCAAGATAATAACAGGTCTGTCCTGGACGGTGAAGTCAAATTGTTTCTTGGAGACAAGGATTTTGAGGATCTTTCTCATATACTTTGAGCATGTTGCCAAGAAGAGACCAGTCCTTGGAGAAGGACATCATGCTTGAAGAGGTGGAGGGACAGAACAAGACAGAAAGACCCTAGAAGAGATGGATTGGGGTAATGAGGGCAGGTGTGTCAGAGACAGTATGATTGGCTCAAGTTAGAGCAGAGTTCGGAGCAATATGGGTCATAGGGTCATTATGAGTCATACTTGCCTCGACAGCATATAACGACAACAATAACTTGTCAACCATATTTCTGACATTTCACAATTAGGACAAAAGTTAAAAAAAAGATAATCCATTTTTCTGTGCATTAACTTTGTATTACTGGCAGTGATATATCCTGAATATGAGGTCAGAATAACACTGGTTGTTTTGGGTAAGGTTATATGTTAACTTTTCTGGGTAAGTTAATTCTGTGATTTGATAGCTACACAATGGTATGATCATCCTACATCTGATGTGGTCATCTTGAACTTCTGTATAACAATCTTGTCCTTGGACAGGAACCATGTCAATAAAGAGTATGTTTGTGTGTGTGAATATGTATGTTGTTTTTGTTAGATGTCATCAGGTTGACTACAATTCATAATAATTCAACCTTGTGAACAACAGATCTGAATCATGCCCTATCCTGACACACACTCACTCTCTCTCTCTCTCTCTCTCTCTCTCTCTCACACACACACACACACACACACACACACATACACTCTTACTGATGAGTTGGGACCATCTCATATCTGACCCCTCTAGTGGGTGTTCAGAACTGTAAATCATATAGGTGGAGATTTTCAGTCATTCTTCAATGGAACAGCTGTTGGATTCAAATGACCTGCCTTCAGGTTGACAGCATGACTCCCTACCCATTAAGGCTTTAGGACTTCTTAAAAAAGTTAACTTCAAGAAACAAGTCTATTCAAATTCTAGTCTTCTTCTTTTTGGTTCTGTGACCCTTGGCTAGCTACCTGCCCTCTGAGTCTGTCTGAATACAATATGGGTAATAATAATACACAGTTCAAGGACTGTAAGATTAAATGAGATAAAATATGTAGCACTAGGCTGACATAATGTTGGTCTTTGAAACATTCGACTCAGTGTTATGATTTGTCTTGATTTTTTTCAGTAATACTCAGGTACAGGAGTAGGAAACTATTTTTTCACTCAATGAAAAAACCAATTTCTGTGTTTCCCGCTTTCTAACCTAGGGAGCTCTTGTGGTTATTGGTATGGTTTGTGCTGTTCAAATCCACCAGTTGCTCCACAGGATAAAACTGACCTATTTCCTCCCATGTGATTTACTGCCTTTGAAAACTCACCGGAGGATCAGCTACGAGTCAGTCCCAACTTGACAATGCACAACAAAAACAACACCTTTCTGACCTGAAATTTTTTCACTTAATTTCTTGAGTCTCAATGGCCAAAAATACATAAAATGAAGATACTATTACTTAGAAGATGACTGTATGATGAGGAAAATTCTATCCAAGTCCTTTGTAAACTGCAAAGTACAATAAAAATGTCAAGTCCAAGGTTCTTTCAGTCTTCTGTCTCCAGTGCCACCCACACTGTGTTTACAGAAGGACCAGAACAGCTAACTCCCTGTAGAGTGACGTAGTGCTGTATCTCAACTTCAGACATTGTCATCAAAGAGGCTTTTCATGGCCACGGTGCTGTGGTAGCAAGTCCTTTTCCGAGTAGATTTTATCCTTCTGTTTGAATACAACAGAGTCATTACTGCGCTACTCCATATCTGTACCACAGCCGGCCTGTCACCATGAACTATCAGGCTCAGCTAAATATGGCCCTGGCCAGTATGTCAATAATCCCCACTGGTTCTGAGACCTCCAACCACCAGCACTGTGACATTGTTTGTGTTCAAATGTCTGGCTGACGTCTGATGCTTAAAACAGCCTATGCCTTCACCCCTCTCTGCATTGTCACAGCCCTGTATCACCACTTTTAAAAGGCTATCGCAGCCACTCCTAGCACCAGTTGCTGGCCAGCCTGCCCACTTGCCTCCCAGCCTGCTTCTGGCTGCCTTGAATGCCTGATTCTCCAAGCTCCTTGTGGCTCTGACAAAGCAGGGACCATGTCTACCTTTGGTTATCGAAGAGGACTTAGCAAATATGAGTCCATTGACGAGGACGAACTCCTCGCCTCTCTGTCAGCTGAGGAACTGAAGGAGCTGGAGAGGGAGCTGGAAGACATTGAACCTGACCGCAGCCTTCCTGTGGGGCTAAGACAAAAGAGTCTGACTGAGAAGACCCCCACGGGGACATTCAGCAGAGAGTCACTGATGGCCTATTGGGAAAAGGAGTCTCAAAAACTCTTGGAGAAGGAGAGGCTGGGGGAGTGTGGAAAGGTAGGCTCTGGGGATTTCCCCTGCCCCCCTCACACCTAGCACCTCTACTTCCTCTAACACTTTAGAGCTGCCCACCTCTCTTTTCTAGAACACGTTTCCTCTGCCAGGGAGAGATTTCTTACGCTGAACTACTTCTGTAACTCTGTGGCTGTGCAATCCATCACACTGTGTCAAACTGTTCGTGGGGGTTCTTTAGTGATAAAGGGGACATTCAATGGGAAAACTAAATCACCACAAGGTGCAGGTTTAGATAAATATCTAATATTTCCCCAGGCTTAAGTCGGATTCAAGTTCTAAATTGGTAATGTGACATTTTGTCTGTAACAGATCCGGTTTCTCTTCTTTTTTTCAACTTCTAAAACTGCGCTTGTTTTGATTTTGGTAGGAGCTGCAGTAATAGTTACATCTTTTTCCATCACCAAGAACTGTGCAGTGGTGAGGAAAACATGGCCCCGAGGGTCAGGGGGCCTCTTCACGAGTCCCCGCTTTACTAAGCTGGTCAACCTTGGAGAGACCGTCACAGCTTCAGGATTCAGCTTCCTGGTTCTGTTCACAGATAGAGTTGTTAAACTAATGTCTATATCGGGGAGCTCTGGTGGCTCAGTGGTGAGGAGTTGAGCTATCAGCCCGAAGGCACACAGTTCGAATCCACTATCTGAGGGCCCAAGTCAAGCAATCACCTAGTGAGTCCCTAAGAAAGATTCCCACTTACTTTATGGTGGTGATTCTGAGGCCAGGGACTGTTGTTGAATTAGAGCTCAGGTCTCTTCAGCCCTCATTCACTGCTCAGCAAATGTGACTTGTAATCTGCCAAATGAGTCATAGTCAAATGACTCTGTGCTGGAAAAAGAAGAATGACATAAAGCACACTAATGTAATGGAGAAATTCCTGAATTTCTAAAAGAACGTCAGTCCAGAGCAACCATTTAGAATCTCCTCACTCCATTGGAATCCCAAATCAAAGTGGCCCGGAGCCAATGGCAAGCCCTCCATGATGCTAATCTAGGAGCTGTTAGAGGATTGTGATGACAGGGTGTGTGGGCCACATTTGCAGCAAGAGATGTGAGTGTTGTCCATGTCAATCATCGCATGAAGGGCCACTGGGATCAGGCCAAGGTCTGTCAAGGCCACAGTGGCCGATTGCATTGAGGGGCTGGAAGGAGGGGGCTGAGGAAGAGGACACACATGACGGACGGGGTCAGGACATGGGCTAGTCACTTCCTCCATGATAATATTTGTCAGGGGTCTTTCCTGACAGGGGAGTCAGTGTCAAAGGTATGATAAAATACATACAATATAATGACATTTAAAAGTCAGTTTTGAAGAGTGACCTGAATCAAAAGAGTAAGATGGTTTCCAAAAACCCAGGCCAGCCAGCCACTGTAGCAATCACCCAACAGAGAGAGGCATTTGAACGTCATTGTGTCATGACACGGCGGGAAATGAAGGGCAAAGGCTGTTGTCAGCTGTTGACAGACTCCACCTGAGCCCTGCCAGCGCTCCCTCTCTCCCTGCCAATGGCTTATCAGCTCAATTAGAGAGGCAGTGGTGTTGATGAACTTTGATTCCCTTCTCAGCTAGTTAACTTTTCTCCCACTACGCTTTCCTTTCCTCGCTGGCCAGCAGCTGTCTGTAGTCACAAGGAGAGAGGGGCAGAGGCTCTGTGAAAGTGTAAATCCATTCTCACCGCTGGAGAATCGGTGCAGCTGGTGGGGCTGAGGGAGGCAGTGCCACCTCTGGACACGGAGAGAGCACAGTGTGGTCCTCAAGGAAGAGACGGAGGTCTCTGTCAGATGGAGGGCAGCTCCATCAGTGAGCAGATCCACGTGTCACGAGTGGAATCAGGTTGTCAATGTTGACCTTTCAGAAGCAGCTCACCAGGCCTGTCTTTTAAAGTGCCCTGGGGTGGGTGGCTAGAAGCTGCACTGCAATCCTGAAGGCACGTAGATCAAGGCCACCAGCAGCTCGGTGGAGGAGGATGGGTAATCTCCTTCCATGCAATTAACTGCCTCTGAAAACCCACCGGAGGGTCAGCTATGGGTCAGTTCTGACTCTACAGCACACAGCAACAACAATAATAACTTTTCAACCAGGAGTCAAACACTTCACCATTTGGGCCACCACCCCCTCTCTATACAGACGTGAAACTTACATTCAACGCCTAGGTAACTCCAGCCTTCCGCTCACTCAGATCACACAAGTACACCTGTATTAGCACTGCAGCCGGGGAGGTAGGCTACTAGCTTCCCCAGTTTGAGTGCCTGATGGGTCCCAGGTACAGGTGTCATAAGAGCTCCCTCAAGACCGCTCCTTTAACTTACCCTGCTCAGATCAGATCGTGAGACTGGGAGAGGTTTGGAAAAATATATGAAGCTAACAGTTTGTACGTGGAAATGAAATTCAAATTAAGGTCAGCTGGCAATAAGACTCCTGGCCAGGAACATTAGCATCACCTGAAAATGTCTTAAATTAAACTTGCCAGTTTCAGGTCTCCAGCCTGCAGCTATTGAATGATTCCTTCTAGAGGTGGGCTCTTGTAGCAGCAGTTTCCGGAGGTCTCCGGAAGAACTGAGGCATTTGAGCCGTGCTGTTGGAGAGGAGCACTGAATATCCCATGGACGGCCAAAAGAACAAACAAATATGTCCTGAGGAAGGTGTTCCTGGGAGACAAAGATGATGGGCTTTATCATACTTAAGATCTTTTCCTTGTTGTTATGTATCTTTTTGTCAGAACCGACTCCTAGCTGAATCTCCAATAGGTTTCCAGAGGCTGCAAATCTTATGGGAGGAAATTGCCCACCTTTCTCCCACAGAGCAGCTGGTGGATTTGAACCACGTTCCTCTGGGTTGGCACCATAACTCCTTACCATTAAGCCATCAGAGCGCCCTTTGGGCATGCTGCTAAGAGAGGCTACTCTTTAGAAGAGGGACATCAACCTTGGAAAGATCAAGAGTTGGCGAAAGAGAGGAAGATACTCAACAAGATGGTCTGACATAGTGGCAGAAATGAACTCAAGTGTGTCAGAAATTCTGAGGATGACACAGAATAGGACAAGAGGTTCATAGGGTCACTATGGGTTATACTCAACAGCAACTAAGAAGAACAATGACACCCAGGTGATTATGAACAAGGCTGAAGCTAGTCCTTGGGTGGTATGAACAGATATTGAGCTCTGTTGGTAATATAGAGGTTGGAAGTTCAAGTCTACCCAGAGGCACTTTAGAAGAAAGTTTTGCTCATCTACTTCAGAAAACCAGCTATTGAAACCAGTATGGGTACAGTTCTACTCTGACGCACTGAGAATCAGTTATTCTGTGTTACTGTTGTTACAGTCTATCATGTCAGCTACAACTCACAGCTGCCTGTGAACTACAGATCTAAGCTCTGAGCAAAGCCCAAAGGCTCTGATATGCTCACGACCACTATTACTGTCCCTGTGTCAATCCACCTTATTGAAGGTCTTCCTCTCTTTCTCTGACTCTCCACCTTTCCTAGCAATTGCAACTAGATAAAAAGAAAGAAATTGACAAGCCCTCAAATACACCATAGTCTCTTTGAGACCCAGAGAGATTTAGTGAATTGCCTAAACTCAACCAGTTCTTTATGGAAAGAACGAGAATCAGATCAGGAAACCAAGCCCTTTGTCCCCTTGTGCATGTAGTGGTGCCAGGGAGGTGATCCGGTGAAATGGTTAGCCACCTCCTCAGCCCTGATGTATACCACTGTCTGCATTCACCAGCCCCTCCCAGCTTCCTCACCCACTACCACCTTCCCACGGCTCTTCTCACGAGGCTCAGAATCAACTCCAAAGCAGTGGCACAAGGTGAGAACGTGGCATAGTCCTGGAGCCAGGATAACGTGCAGAGCGGATGGACTTCATTATGAAGAACTCGACTGAAGATCAGGATTGAAGGAAGTCTCAACAACTAGTGATGGTGCAGAAAGAAGACTTCAAATACTTATTGAACAAGAACAAACACTATAGCTTTGAGTACATGTTACACCTCGACATAAAGAAAAAAAAATCCTCACAACTGAATCAATAAGCAACATTTCAGGACATGGAGAAAAGACTGAAGTTGTCAATTATTTCATTTTACTGGGATCCACAATCAAGACCAATGGAAGCAGAAGTTAAGAAATCCAATGACATATTGCACCGGGCAAATCTGCTGCTATGGACTTCTTTAACAGCTGATGTGCTGGAATGTCAATCTAAAGGTGCACCTGGCCAATGCCAAGGTATTCTCAATCCCTTCATTTCCTTGTGAGAGTTGGACGATGAACAAGAAAGATCACAAAAGAGTTAGAACATATGTTTTGAATTGTGGCATGGGAATATATCGTAGACTAGTGAAAAAGCAAACAAATCTGTCTTGGAAGAACTACATGCAGGGTGTTCCTTAGCTGCAAAGATGGTGAGACTTTGTTTCACATACTTTGGGTATGTTATCATAGGGGCCAGTCCTTGGGAAAGGATATAATGCTTGGAAAAGGGGAAGATCAAAAAAAGAGAGGAAGGCCCTCACTGAAATGGATTGACACGGTGATTGCCATAATGGGTTCAAACCCAGCAACAGTTTTGAGCATGGGAAAGGCTTTTGATCTGTTGTGCATAGTGGAGTTAATACCACAAGTCCACTTGACAGCATCTAACTACAATGACAAGACAAAGTCCAACGTACCCTGAAACCCTTAGTCCAAAAGGTCCATGCTGCCAGGAATTGATGGGAGTTGAGATGTTTCAACAACTGGAAGTGAGGCTGAAATTGAGGACAAGCGATCAGGCAAGTAACTACCAGACCAACAAACTAGAAAAGGACACATATGGGCATTTATGTCAAAGACAGATGAGTCAGCAGACAGCAGAAATGACCGTTCTGTCAAGCACAGAACAATGCCACTGAGTTATTGCAGAATAAAACATTTCAGCAGTATCTCAACAAGAAAGTACCAATAGCTCAACTTAGATTTAGAAAACAGTGTAGAATGGGGGATATCTTTTCCGACATCAGATAGATCTTGGATGAAAGCAAGATACAAGCAATACAGGAAAGATGTTTACCTGAATTTTTATGGTCTGGGTAAGGGCATTCAGCTGAATGGATCATAACACATTGTGCTAACATTGCAGAGAATGGGAATTCCAGAACAATTAATTGTGCTCAGAGAAAACCTACTGGCATAGTGGGTTAAGCCATGGGCTGATAACAGAAAGGTCAGTTGTTCAGACCCACCAGGTGCTCGGAAAGAGAAAAATTGAGGCACTCTGCTTTTGTAAAAAATGAGAGTCTTAGAAGACCCATTGGGCAATTATTTCCTGTCCAGGAGGCAGGTATGAGTCGGATGGCAGTAGGCTTGGGTTGTTGTTGGTTTTTGTTATTATTTTTGTACTCATGTGAAATCTGGTCACAGATAACATTCTTTGTCTCATGTTTTTGAGGTATGACATGCAACTTGTGTGTGTGTATCTCTGTCTCTGCCTCTTACACACACACACACACACACACACACACACACACACACACAAGCACACACAGAGTAGCCTTTCCTGTTCCTTTAGAAGTGAGTATAAATAAAGACTGGACAAGTCATCCCTGAAGTGGCTGACCCCTTCCCAGGCCATCACTTGGTGCCTGCCACTCCAAACAAGTGGATAAGTAGAGGCTATTTTGTGACAGCAACTGGACAAACAAGCGTGAATGCAAGTGGACTCTTTCCCAAAGCCTGTTCCACATGCCTCAGACAGCAAAAGCCTTGGGGTCAGGAAGGCCTGCCAGAATGAGGGAGGACTCAGGGCAAGAATAGGCCTTGAGAGACGATCAGCAAGGCCTGGAAGGGCAGAAAGAGGGAAAAGTAATTTCCAAGGGTCTATTTGTTAAAGAGAAAAGAGAAGGGAGGCATCTTATCTTCTTTGTCCTCTTTGTGGAGAGTTTTGTAAACAGGAAAGAGAAAGAATGAGATTGTGTTGCCTGCAAACCTTTCATAATTGATGCCTCCTAAATAATTCAAACCTTTCAGGTGAAGACAACAAATCCCTGCAGGATTTCCTACAGTTCGCTGCTGTTTCACCTTATGGTTAGAATCTGATAGGTCCCAAGGGTGATTCTCTTTTCTACCTGGCTCTCTCATTTGAAAGTCCATCTCATTTAGCTCAGTTCTAATTTGGATTTCAAGCTGAGTTGCTGAAAAGATGACCTGATTTTTTTTTCCTGCATTGAACTGTCTTCTGACCTCACATTGTCCTGAGCGACAGTCTTGTCCCCACCCAGAGCAGTGCCAGGTAAAGCAGTGGCTCCCACACCAGGCTGCTGCCCAGAGAGAAAGACCCTGGAGGATCAGCTGGTGCCATGTCTCCCTCCACCCTGAGGCCAGCCAGGCAGAGAGCACCTGGCAGTCACCACACGAGAGATTTCACTAACATGCTGTGTATTTTTTGCTTCTGGTTATTTGAGATGTAGAAATAAGGACCTCAGTGATTTTGATAGAAGGGTAAATAAACCAGGAATCAAATACTTCAACAAGCTAATTAAGAACTTCAACCCTCACCAGTTGCTGTTGACTGTGAACCGTGGCGACCCCATGTTTCCTATTGAACTGCATTCCATTGGGGGTGCACATCTGCGACCTTTCAGACTCAGGTCACCAGCACTATCTTCCAACATATCTCCAAGAGCAGGACAGGACTGGAGGAGGCCACTAACCTTAAGTTCAGTGCTTAATTCTTTGTACTACTAAGTAGTCCAGAGAATGACAGTTTCATCAAGGAGCTTTCCAAAAGCTAAAGTCTAACTCGCTCACTTAAAACTGGCAGAATAGATTTACTCAGTAAGTTGTATTCTGGATATTTAGTCTTTTAAAAAGTAGAGAAATGGTTAGTCACAGGCCCACTAACCAGAAGGTTGGTGGATCAAACCCACCAGCTTCTACTTGGCAGACAGACATGATAGTCTGCTTCCAAAAAGATTCAACTCAACAACTCTTTGCTTACAGAGTCTGAATCGACTCATCTGTGGCTTTTCAGAGGCCGTAAATGTCACGAGAGGAGAGAGCCCATTTGCTGTAAAGGAGCGGGTGGTGGATTTGAACAGCCTACCTTTGAGTAGGTAGCATAACTCACTACCCACTGGGCCACCAGAGCTCCCTCTACAGAGCTCACAGCTCTGGAAATCCTAGAGAGAGTCCTACTCTGCTCTGTAGGGCTGTTTTGACCCAGAAGTTAATGCCATAGAAGCTATTCCACAATAGTATTTTAATGTTTTTGGGATTTTTAAAGTTTATAAAGAACTTGGATTTCCATCGTTCATTGTTGCACATTTCCCTCCTGTTCTATAACAAGTGGCATTTTGCAGTATTTGTCTTTGTGTGTCTGAGATATTTCACTTAGCATAATGTCCTCCATGGTCACCCATTTTGTATAATATTTCATGGGTTCTTTAGTATTTTATTTTTTAAGGAAGAAATGTTTGTTGAGAAACGGCTGTGGGACACACAACCACATGTTAGCCTGGGCCATCTGAGCTGGTGAACTCGGAAATCGATCATGAACTTATCATAATACATGCTCTTGTACTGGGTGATGTTTTCAGAAACTTTTAAAAACACGACCTTAAACCCAGTAATGTACTGATCTCTACCCTACCCTTCAGCTTGCAGAAGAAGACAAAGACGAGAGTGAGGAAGAGCTTATCTTTACCGAAACCAACAGTGAGGTTTCTGAGGAAGTGTACACGGAGGAAGAGGACGAGTCCCAGGAGGAAGAAGAGGAAGAGGAGGAAGAGGAAGAGGAGGAGGACAGCCCTGACCAGGAAAGGAACGTGGGCAGCGCCAAAGCTATCAATGGAACTGTTAACTGTGACGGTGTCAACTCGGACAACTCTACGCCAAAGACATTTAAAAGTCAGATTGAAAACATAAACTTGACCAACGGCCACAGTGCAAGGCGCCCGGAGTCCCCCGCGGCCATCCACCCCTGTGGAAACCCCACAGTCATCGAGGACGCGCTGGAAAAGATTCAGAACAACGACCCGGACACCACGGAAGTCAACCTGAACAACATCGAGAACATCACCTCGCAGACGCTCAGCCGCTTCGCGGAGGCGCTCAAAGCCAACACGGTGGTGAAGACCTTCAGCCTGGCCAACACGCACGCGGACGACAGCGCCGCGCTGGCCATCGCCGACATGCTGCGCGTCAACCAGCACGTCACCAGCATCAACGTGGAGTCCAACTTCATCACGGGCAAGGGCATCCTGGCCATCATGCGCGCGCTGCAGCACAACGCGGTGCTCACCGAGCTGCGCTTCCACAACCAGCGGCACATCATGGGCAGCCAGGTGGAGATGGAGATCGTCAAGCTGCTCCGGGACAACACCACCGTGCTGCGCCTGGGCTACCACTTCGAGCTGCCGGGCCCCAGGATGAGCATGACCAGCATCCTGACCCGCAACATGGATAAGCAGAGACAAAGGCGCATGCAGGAGCAGAAACAGCACGAGGGCCAGGACGCAGGCGCCAACCTCAGGACCAAAGTCTGGCAGAGAGGAACGCCGGCCTCCTCGCCCTACGCCTCCCCCAGGCATTCGCCCTGGTCCTCGCCCAAGCTGCCCAGGAAAGTGCACACGGTCAAGAGCCGCCCCGCGTCCCCCGCGCCCACAACGCCTCCGCCCCCCAACAAGCTGCCCCCGCCGCCCCCACCGCCCCCTCCGCCGCCCCTCCCCGAGAAGGTGGTCACCAGGAACATCGCGGAGGTCATCAAGCAGCAGGAGAGGGCCCTGCAAAACGGACAGAAAAAGAAAAAGGGCAAGAAGGGCAAGAAACAGCCCAACAACATCCTCAAGGAAATTAAAAATTCCCTGAGGTCCGTGCAAGAGAAGAAAGCAGAAGAGAGTTCGCGGCCTTCCACCCCACAGAGGTCCGTGCACGACAACCTGATGGAAGCCATCCGGGGGAGCAGCATCCGACAGCTGAGGCGGGTGAGTGGCCCAGGCCACCGGGGCAGGGGAGCCAGAGAGCGGGTACTTGGTACCAAAGCACCCTCGGAAAGGGGTTGGGAGTGTTTGGCATGATTTAGATGCGAGCACATGTGTGCCAAGTCTGCAACATCGGGGCTAGGCCTGGGAGTGTACACACCTTTCCGCGTGGGAGGTGGCGGGCCCACTCCCTCAGCATCCTCCTCCCAGGGAGGAAAACCACGCCCCCTCTAAGCTAGTCCAGTTGTTGTTTTGTTGTTATGTGCCATTGAGTCGCTTGCGACTCATAGCGACCCTATGTACAACAGCCCTAAACTCCGCTCTGTCCTGTGCCAATCGCACTGTCTCTGACACTCCCATCCCAATTATCCCAGTCACTGAATCAATCCACCTCATAGAGGGCCTTCCTCTCCTGCACTGTCCCTCCACCCTCCCAAGCATGATGTCCCTCTCCAAGGACCGGTCTCTCCTCACAACATGTCCAAAGTATGTTAGACAGAGCCTCAGAATCCTTGCCTTCAGAGAGACACCATTGCTCTTTAGTACTTTGGAGAGGTCCCTAACAGCAGACTTTCCCATGGCAATGTGCCTTTTAAATTCCTGGCTGCTGGTGCCAAGAGTGTTGACTATGGAGCCAAGCAAACTAAAGCTGAAGCTGAGGAAAATTAAACCAAATCCAAGGCTAGTCCAGTAGCTATTTTAATTCCCTAGTGAACAATCAGGCCTAATAGTCTCCAGGGAGCTCGGATGACTAAGTGACTAAGGAGTTGGCGCAGCGAACCTAAAGATAACCAGTTCGAATCTGCCAGCTGCTCCGAGGGAGACAGATGGGCCATCTCCTTCTGTAATTTACAGCCTCTGAAAACCCGCTGCCCAGTGAGCTAAGGAGTTGGTTCTGACACAAGTGTATAACAATAATAATCTACATCCCAAAAGATTCCTTACTTGTCCAACTTTAGAGCACAAGTGATTTTAAAACCTACTTCATAATACAAAATTTGAATAGCAGGCAGCAATGTTATTAAATACCGTGGAGTAGGTACTGACTCACAGCTGACCCTCAAGCAGGTTTTCAGAGGCTGCAAATTACGGAGGAGAAGACTGCCTATAGTTCTACCAAGGAGCAGCTGTGGGATTTGAACCGTGTACCTCCGTGTTAGTAGTGCAGCTCCTTACCATTACCCTGTCCTGTCAGACAATACTGTTAGGGACACTTGTTGCTGTTAATTTCAGGAAGCTGATCACATCTGCTGGATGTGATCACATAGGTGTTTTTTTTATCATTCGTGTTGTTTTAATGAAAGGAAACCCCCTGTTTTTTGTAGGTGGAAGTTCCAGAAGCGCTGCGATAAAAACCTCATCTTTAGAAGAGGACGCAGGATTGTTTCAGTGGTATCTGATAACGTGTCGAGATGTTTCTAAAGTGCCTCCTTCAATTGGAAATGATGCCTGACTTTGAAAAGTAGCCTCACCCAGTAATTCCAAAGAGAAGTTAAAGAAACAATCAGTGTGTTTCTTTTGTAAATATGAAAATAAACTTTATTTTTTATGTCGTGAGATTTGTATGGGCAAGAAGCAGTTTATTTAAAGATGCTCTTCCTCTCTGGATGCATTGATAACTCTGAGCTGGAAGGAGTTAATGAGATGTACCGTTATTTTTGTAGTCATGATAAATTTGCCTTGAAGGATTTTTTTTTTTTATTTTAAGTCAAACTAATATATTTCTGTTAGCTGATACTCACCTCTGTCAGGTGTGTATGTAACATTGCTGAATATTAAAAATACTACATCTTCACTCAAAACCAACTTAGTATCTCAGCATTTTCTTTTATTTCCTCATGTCTAAGAAAACCTGATCAGCTCTCTTTCTAAAGGGTGAAAATCACAAACTGTCTTAAAGGCTCTTTGCAGTGAAAGAAGTTAGACAAAGATTCCAACGTGTGCTTACCACCCTGGATTCATTGATTTAGTCCCAGGTTGCCAGCTGGCACTCCTACAGTTAAGTGAATCTTCTAGGTACCCCCAGAAGTCAATTCAATATTTATAAGCTGCTGTCTTGGTGGTGAGGAAAAAAAAATTTTAAAGCAATGAAGTTTTGTGGCAGAAGAAAAGTGTTAGAGGAATTCAGCATATTTCAAAAAGACAGAGGCCAACCAGCAAACCCCTCAGTTGTCAATCCAGTTCCAACTTTTTGCAACCCCATGTGTGTCTGAGTAGAACAGAGATTTCAGTAAGTGATTTAAAAAAAAAAAAACCACACCAATAAATAAAAGTTGCCAGCTGTCTCCAAAGATGCCTCTGGGTGAAGTTGAACCTCTGACCTTTGGGTAAGCAGTCAAGCACCTTCATTGTTTTCACTGCCTAGGGACTCGCTGAAATCAGAACTACTGTCGCTGTGTTTGCTGGCAGGGAGCAGTGACACCCTGACCTGATGGTGGTAAGTGTGACAGAGACACACCACTCTGGGAGCACTGCAGAGAGTGCAGGGGGTTGCAGTGCACTTATATACAGGCGAGTAAACAGGAAGACAGGATGGGGTGGGATTGTAGACATAGGACATGCGGATTGGGCAGGAGAACCTCAACTCAGTGCAGACCACTCCCAGCTCAACAGATGTGATGGCCATCTTAGGCTTGCACTGGAAATAGGCGATCTGCGGTGGCCAGAGACCTCCCCATCTTCCCTGACATTCCCCAGCAAACTATCTTTGGTTGGTGTCAAAGATTCCTTTTGCAATTTCCTCAGAAAACCCTGGGTCTAGTGGCTCTAGTAGGGATCAGACTCC
This sequence comes from Elephantulus edwardii, assembly GCF_000299155.1. Lineage (NCBI taxonomy): Eukaryota > Metazoa > Chordata > Mammalia > Macroscelidea > Macroscelididae > Elephantulus > Elephantulus edwardii. Next base: position 6,154,486 of record NW_006399931.1, on the reverse strand, counting down.
TTTGACACTATGAAAATAAAGGTGACGCTAACATGCACATTATACACTCCTGTGTGTCTGCAATCCACAGCTATCACTCCAGTCCCTCTCCCATCAGTCAAGGAAGAAGGCCTGAGTTCAAGCAGGAAGACATATCTGAGATTACCTTCACTCCGCCCTAATGCTCCACTCAAAGGGGCAGAAGCTATAAATCTCTTTTAAAGTCCATTGTATTGATCATGATGTAGTGACACAGTCTTTGTGTCCTAAAGGTTTTAACAGTAGTCTTGACAAGTTCTGAGTCAATACTTGTTTGCTTCAAGTCCAGAGCTTTGAATGATCTATCAAGACAATGGTGATACACTGATAATTTCTTTAGCAATTCTTAGGTATGCTTCTTTGAGTGTTCCTATTTTCTTAGTCTATAAAGACAACTGATATAATCACTAAAAGGGTTCTAGAAGCCTAGAAGCTAAGTGCAGGGAGGGACTGACTTTTTTAACTCTTAAAATTTATCAGACATTAGGATTTACTTTTTTAATTCACCAGAAAATGAAATGGTCTCATTTCATTTCACCAGCAATCCTAAAGGCGATAGATCCAGTTTCTAGATGAGGAAACTGAGATTTAGAAAGTCACTTGTGAAACTGTCTCCTCGCATAAACCCATTCTCCTTCCAAAGCCCTGCCCCTCTCAGCCTCCAGCCAGACCCAAACCTTCCAAAGACTCAGCACTCATATCATAGAGCAATGGCAGAGATTCCGTTTCTGCTGAGCCTGATGTCGTCATTTTCACCTCCTTGCACCAGTTTTCACAATTATTGCTCATTGGCTCTGGTTAATGAAATAGGAAGGAAGTGTTTTAGCCTCTTAACAGCTTTTGCGTGGTTGCACACAAGAATGCCTGCACACCTGTGTGCACGTGTCTGCACAGAAAGCCAAGACAGACAGACCTTCCTTTCCCCTGACCCTTTGCGTGGAGGACAGGACTTGGGAAAGGAAGGTTTGGGAGGTGAAATCTTTCCTGCTCCATCATGAGACAAAGAAGAAATGCTTCTATTGAACTGGATCACTGATAAAACCATACTATAGAAGAACTCAGGAAGGGGGCACGTTGTAATTGCCCTCCACGGTGAGGAACGGAAGGCTGGGACCAAGCTTGTCGGGAGCTGGGAGGGCCAGGAAGTCTGGCTAGACCTTATCTGGACTAACTGGGAAGCAAATCTTCCCTCCCTTGCATTTACCAGCGTGTTGTATGGGGGACTCTTTGGGCCTTAGGAGACAGCATATATTCCCTAAGCACATTAGACCTTAAAATGAAGATGTGACACTCATACTTAACCCACAAAGCTAAATCTTACAAATTGCCTAATGAAACAAGTGTGAGCTATGGTCAGATACGAAGTGAGCATATTTGTCATCAGGGAGAAACATTTCCCGGTGGCTACAGCCCATTAAGTCAGGATGGAGTGCTCAGGAAGCATGCAGGGTGTTAGGACAGTCATTCTTCAGCTCTGAATGAGGTGTTTGGTTCCCCTCCCCTGCACACTCATAGACCTGGTATGCAAACTAATTAGTTCATCTCTATAAAGAGCTTTCAGCTCGCTGGGAGAGAGGCCATCCAAGAGCAGATGAAGTGTTTAGGCTATGATTTATAGGTGCACGCTAATCTCTTAAAGTACACCTCATCCTGGTTTGCAACAGAGCCAGAATGCTGAGTTTCACCGTTCGCCCCAGCCCACTGGTGTGGGGTATCCAATAACCCGGTAGTCAGCAAGATCTTGATTTAATACCTACCCTGAGCTCATTGCTAGAAGGAAGCGAAAGGAAGAAACACCTATGCTGAGTAGCACTGGGCTAACTAACTCAATGTGCTTGAAAGGGCCTCAGAACTGCTTTCTCTCACAACAAATTAAAAATGCCCCTTCTTTGTTTCTGATGCTCTCAAAGTGAAACCACCAAACTGCATGGTGTGAAAGACCAAGAATGGGACTCTGAGTTAGAAAACGGCAATACTGTGCCAACCTTGTGTGCTTACTTAACTTGTACAAATATTTTCTGAGTGTCTGCAATAGTCCAGAGAGTCACTGGTGATGTTGTTGTTGTTGTTGTTGTTATGAGCCGTCGAGTCACTTGAGACTCATAGCGACCCTATGTACAACAGCCCTAAACTCTGCTCTGTCCTACGCCAATCGCACTGTCTCTGACACTCCCACCCTGATTATCCCAGTCACTGAATCTATCCACCTCATAGGAAAAAAGGAAGCATCACCTTAGGTCAATTAGCTAGTCTTCCTTCAAGGTCCATTTGTCCTGTGCAATTTTATCTTCCTGTTCTTTGCTCAGACTTCTCTTTTGGTAAATGCTTATTTTTCCTTGCTTTATGCTACTTCTGCATATGCTGTATTCTTCCTGTGCTACTACTGCATCTCCCACCACAGAGAAAGAACCATATCTTGTATGCATGCCTTATCCACAGCACTCAGTGCACACATCTAAATGCTTCTAGGGTCTGTCAAGTTTAGTACGACTCATAGCAACCCTGTGAACAATAGATCTGAACTCTGTCCTATCCTGTGTCTGTCATCCTCACAGTCTCTGGCATTCTTGAGTCCATTGCCACAGTCACTGTGAGTCCATCCTTTTGAAGTCCTTCCTTTCTTTTGATGACCTTCCACCTTTCTAAGCACGATGTGCCTCTCTAAGGAATAACCTGCATCTGAATTGTTGTTGTTGTTGTTAAGTACTGTCGCAGGCCACTCATAGCAACCCTATGAAGGAGAGGCCTTGACGCTTGGGTGCCTTTCATCCTCTCTCCAAGTTCATAGGGTTTCCTGAGGCAAGCTATTATGGAAGTGGACGCCACTCCTCCTTCCACGCTTGTTTAGTCCGGGAGCTCCACCCCACTCTCAGTCGCATTGTAGCTAACCATTAACGCATCTGAATAGATGGTGATAATTAGCTGCTACTGACAATGAGGAGATTGGTCCTAGGATCTTGGGCAGGGCAGAAGTCACACATAGAGGCTAGGAGACTCCAGGGAGCCTATCACTAAGCTGTCATTTCCCATGTGTATATTTTACAGTTCGGCTTTAAGTATATCTACACATAAGAAGGCTCAAAGACTGGTGCCACACCCGCCTCGCTGTCCTCTCCGGCCACGACGCCTGTGTGACAAAATGGGTCGTCCGTGCCTGTACGGGGTCTCTGACCTCAAGGATAGCATAAGAGGGAATCTTGCAAGCCCTGTGCTTGTGAGTGGGCTGATGCCTGGATATTTGTTACAGATGGGTCTTCGTAATCCCGGGAAACCTCTGGAAATTAAGTTGCTTCTAGGAATTGCTTTTCTATTTTTAAGCTATGTGCTGTTTCTGATAAGAATGGGAGTTTCTGGGGAAAAATCAAGGGAACTTCACCAGAACTGGGATAAAGATTTAACTAAAGTCTTTAATCAGGAACCACTTGATGTTCCTGGAAATGATAATAAACAAGATGAAAATATAATAGAAATTGAGATTGTTCTTAAAAGTATAATTTTGAATATGATCTTTGAGTATGTATCTAATTCCTCTTTTGTGATACTTGCAACTCATATTCAGCAATGTAATTGTATATTAGGAGAAAGTTTAGACTAGTTTCAACAGCAGAAAGTCATAGTTAATGAGAATAAAACAGAGAGGTTTAAGAAAAGACTCAAAAGACAAACTTCTCTAAAAGTAAAGGTCTCTTCAAGAAATAGGAAATATTACCAGATAAATAACAGGTGGTGGGAAGAAAGTACTTATAAAGGACCATATGTCCTGCCAACTCCAACACCAGTACCTCTTCCTTATACAGACGTTTTGTATTCTAAGGAAAAAGAATTGAATATTACAAGTTAACTTGGTAAAAACAAGTTAAAGGAAGTCGTACGCCTTAGTGCACATTGCCAAACAAAAACAAATTAAAATCTTATGAAACAAGTTGCAAAAGCTATTGATAAACATAGGAATGGTCCCGAGTGTAGGAAAATAGATGTTAAGATTCGTTAGGCTTGGACCTTATGTGGTACAGTACAAACATGAGTACAAAGGCAAAAACAAAGGTGGCTAAGATACAGTAACGCAAAGTAGGAGAGAGAAGGAAGTGAAATGTAAACCATTAACCATTGTCTAGCAGATGACCAACATAAGGTCACTGTGCTTCTTGTTCAAAGAATGTTTAATAGCTGATGCTATTATTTAAAATAGAAAATATTTTCTTTTTGTTTTTTCTAGTTAAAATTTTATGTGAGCTTTGTAATCACAAAATGTTGGCTATAAGTCAAGTTTAAACAAGTTTAAATGTATAAAAAGCAAGCTTTTAGTATAATAAACCAGAGCTCTCTACATCATCCTGGTGTGCAGACTCTCATTTTCGCCGACTTCGTCCCTCACCTTCTCTTCACCAAGAAACCCCTCGAGTTTCTTGTCACGACCGTGGTCGGGTGGTCGGTGACAGACTGGTACAAGTATCTGGCATGGAATCTCTGACAAAGGGCTTATATCTAAAATGTACCAAATAGGCAAGCATCTTATCAACAAAAAACAACCAACCAACCAACCCAATTACAAAATGAGTAGTAGATATGGAAAGACTCTTCACCAAAAATATATTCATATGGACAACAAAGGCATGAAGAAATGCTTAAAATCACTAGGTATTGTTGCATACTGTCAAGTTGGAGCAGACTCACAGTCAACACTCCAGGGGATTTTAAAGGCAGTAAATGTCACAGGAGATTGCCCCCCTTTCTCCTATAGAACAGATGGTGGATTCAAACCACATGCCTTTGGTTGAACCTCTTACCTCTAAGCCACCAGCGTTTCCTAGCTATTGTTGTTGGTAGGTGCCATTGAGTTGAGTACAATTCACAGTGCCCCTATGAGAATAGATCAGAACCCTGTCCTATCCTGTGCCATCTTCATCAACTCTGACATACCTGAGCCCATTGCTGCAGTCACTGTGTTGAGCCAACTTCTTGAAGATCTTCCTCTCTTTCACCTCCCCTCTACCTTCCCAGGTATGATAGCCTTTCCCAAACAATAGTCTCTGCTAACAACATGCTCAAAATGTAAGGAACAAAGCGTTGACATCTTTACGCCCACACGGAATTCTGGATGCACTTTGACCAAGATATTCTTTTTGTTCTTTGGGCCGTCCATGGGATATTCAGTTCTCTTCTCCAATAGCACAGTTCAAAGGCATCCATTTTTCTTCTGTCATCTTTATTCCTGGTCCAGCTCTCAGATGCACAGCAAGTGATCCAGAGACCACAGATAAATCAAGGGAACACCACATGGTTTAGAATGAAGAGAGGCATGTGCCAGGGCTGTATCCTTTCCAGACACCTATTCAATCTGTATGTGAGGCAGTTTATTTGAGGGGCTGGACTCTAGGAAGAAAATGTGGCAGCAGGATTGAAGGAAGACTCTTCAATAACCTTCAGTATGCAGATGACACAGTCTTACTAGCTAATAGTGAAGAGGACTTGAAATACTTGTTGCAGAAGATTCAACACTGTAGCCTTGTATATGGATTCCACCTCAACATCAAGAAAACAAAAATTCTCATCGCTGGACTGATGATAGCAACATCATGAGAAATGAATAAAGGATTGGAACGGTCAGTGACTTCATCTTACTTGGATCCCTAATTACTTTAGATATGCAAATCAAAACAACAACAAGATATCACTTAGCCTAGCAACAAAAGCAAAGTTTAAGAGTACAGCAAACCACAATTATAAAATATCACCTCACCCCAGCAACAATAGCAAAGTTCAACAGAGCAGTAAACAACAAATGTTGGAAAGGTTATGGAGAGATTGGAACCTTTATTCATTGCTGGTGGGAAAGTAAAATGGCACAACCACTATGGAAGGTGGTCTGGCACTTTCTCAAAAAGTTGAAAATACAAATACCATTTGACCCAGCAATTCCTCTATGGCGAATATATCCTGAAGAAACCAGAACTACCACCCAAACAGATGTATGTACACCCAAGTTTACTGCCATGTTATTCACAATAGCAAAGAGATGGAAGCAACCTAAGTGTCAATCAACAAACACATGCATAGAAAAATATTGTATATTTATATAATGGAATATTACATAGCACTGGAAAAACAATGAACTCATAAGACATTACACAACCCTAAAGGACATTATCCTGAATGAAATATCTTAGTCACAAAAGAACAAATACTGCATAATACCCCTGTTAAGAAACAGTACTGACATGAGGGGTTGGGGAAAACTAGGAAAAGAGTGGATAGATAATGATCAATGCATTGTAACAGATGAAGAAAAGAACTGTTTAAAAGGAATATATGATTAGGCATTCAATGTATGACAAGGGCCAGAATAAGAGGTGTGCTGCAAAGTGGACTGGGGGGAAGGTGAAGAGGAAAAAGAGAGAGAGGGAGGAAACTGTGCAAAAATGAATGAATATCTTTTTAAAAAAAATTAACTGGGGGGAAGAAGGAAAGTGTGCAAAAATGAATAAATGAAAATCCAACTTTTCTGTAAACTTTCAGGAAAGTCACAACTTAAAAATAATAAAGTTGAGGGGGGAGGGGTGGGCAGGGAGAAAAGTGCAACAATGAATGAATGGAAATCCAAAGTCTCTGTAAACTTCA
>NW_006399931.1:6145098-6147610 GCF_000299155.1 Elephantulus edwardii | reverse complement strand
TAACAGTCTCCTGTACTTTTAATGCCACACAGTTGAGTTAAATCAACTTTGTCCCTACTTCTAAAAGTTGGTATTCCATTTTGTGGAGAAAAGGGTTTCTTTTTCTATCTCATATGTCCATAAATACCTCCATGAATTACAGTAGGACAATACTTCCTTTTCTGTTAGCACACAGAGGAACATGTTCTAGTTCCTCAAATAAAAATGCACTTCTCAGATCAATTATCAGCTTGCCTACCTTAGCATAAACCAAGAATGGGTGGATGTGTGGCCTAACATAGATATTGCTACTTTTTGCACCCGTCAGCAATCAATAAAACCTATAAATTCACATAAAAAAATAAGAATACAACAAACAACAGATGCTGGTGAGGATGGAGAGATTGGAACTCTCACGCACTATTGCTGATGGGACCGTACAATCACTGTATGTGGACTAAATGATTCATAAAGCTGGACTCTGCGAAGCAGAATGTGGCATCAAGGTTGGAGGAAGATTCATCGGTAGTCTTCGATACGGAGATAACACAGTCTTGCTCGCTTAAAGTGAGGAGGATTTGAAGCACTTGCTGCAGACGATCAATGGCCACTGTCTTCAATATGGGTCACATCTCAACATCAACAAGTAAACAAAATTCTCACCACTGGACCTCTCGGCAACATCACTGTAGATGTGGGAAAGATTGAAACTGTCAATGACTTTATCTTATTTGGATCAATAATCAATACACCAGCAGTCAGGAGATCCAAAGATGTATTGCACTGGGAAAGTTTGCAGTCAGGCAACTCTCCAAATTATTGAGCAGTAATGATATTCGTTTGAGGATTAAAGTGTGCCTGAATCTGGCCATGGTCTTTTCTTTTTTTTTTTTTTTTAAATTTTGTGTACGTGTACCGTCAAATCAGATCTGACTGGTACAGGAGGATATTGCGTCTCCTTCTCCGGCAGAGCGTCTGGTGGATTCGAACCGTGTTCCTCTGGGATTGCAGTGCAGTTTCTTGCCACTAGGCCACCAGAGTTCTCCCAAAATACTCGTGGCCATGGTCTTTTCAATCACTTGCTATGCTCCTGAGAGCTGGACAATCAATAAGAATGACAGAAAAGAACTGATACTTTTGAACTGTGGTGTTGGAGAACATCTCATGTGATGTTGGAGAATATCCATGGACTGCCAAAGTAACAAACAGATACATCTCGGAGAAGGTGCCGCCAGAGTGCTCCTTGGAGGGAGAATGATGAAGCGTCATCTCACATACCTTGGGCATGCTATTCCATGGAGAAGGGCCTCATGCTTGGGAAGATTTAGAGAGGGCAAATGAGAGGAAGACCCTCAACCAGGTGGATTGACACAGAGACTGTGAGAGAGGTGCCCCCCTCCCCCAACCAGGGATTCTGAGAGATGTTTACACTCCAAAAGAGGAGAGAAAGGAAGCTGCTCTCTCATCTGAAGGCCAGGAAGGCTGTAGTTTTGCAAGAATGTCTCCTTACTTCCTGAGCCAAAAGAATGTGTGTTTATAAGAATATTCCTTGTGTAGAAAGTGGGGATGTGCTTGGACTCACAAGCTCCTATCCTCCTGAAACTGTTTCTGCCCCTGTAAATTCTTGATTTTCTTTGAAACTACCAATGAGAAACCCCCATGACTGATCCTATGTCAACTTCCCTATAAAAACCTGAGGCCAAAGCCATTTGGGGAGCATAGCCATTCTGAACTTCAGTATAGCTCTGCTGGCTATACTGAATAAAGCCCTTCCCTCTCCCAACTCAGGTGTTCAGTTGATTCATTCTTTCCCTAGGGTGGCATCTTCTGAAAAAACTACAGCAGTGTATCAGAGACTTTGAGAATGGTACAGGATAGGACAAATTTCAGATCTGTCGTTCACAGGGTCGCTACGAGTCGTACTGGACAGCACCTCACAACAACTACAGAAGGCAGTCTGGTGCTCCCTCAAAAGATGAAAATAGAACTACTATGTGATTCAGCTATTCCAATACTAGGAATATGCCTGAAAGAAATCAGAGCTGTTACACAAACATACGTAAGCACATTCGTGTTTATTGCAGCATTATTCATAATAGCAAAGAGATGGAAGCAGCCTAAGGGCCCACCAACAAACAATGAATAGAGAAATTGTGGTGCCTTCACATAACAGAATATAAGGCAACGCTGAAAGACACTGAACATAGGAAACACTGTATGACATGGATGAGTCTGGCAGACGTTATGTGGAATGAAATAACTCGGTCACAAAAGGACAAATACTGTATAAGACCACTATAATAAAAGAGAGAATGTTAATCTTCATTTAGAAGTTAGACCTTAGAGGGAGGGAATAATTTAAAAGCGATATATGATAGGGTATTATGGTTATCACAAGAGTCCACAATTAAGGTTGCATACTGGAGTGTACTCGTGGCGGTGGGAGGGGTGCAGGGGGATTGTATACCAAAGAAGGAAATTTTTCTTTTGCTTTTCAAAGAAAGGCACAAACTGGGGGAGTTGGGGGAGGGCG
>NW_006399931.1:6133356-6144923 GCF_000299155.1 Elephantulus edwardii | reverse complement strand
AAAAACAATGCATGTGAACTTTATAAATAAACCAGTATAAAATTAAAATATTATTTTAAATTTAAAAAAGAAATTTCATGTTAAGAATAAATAATTACATTTCTTGGGGGGAGAGAAAAGAGCATTTCATCAGTCAGGAGTTGCAGTAATTAAGCAGGAGATGAGCAGAATGATGAAAATGTTGTAGTCAAGAGGGCCAAGAGAATACTCACCAGGATCCTTATTTCTCTTTCTCTAAATGCTGCCAAGGGGTCTTGGCGAGTATTTGCAGAGACACACAGAAAGAGTTTAAGAGGAATCATGAGCTGTCAGAATTTGCTGGAGTGAATAACAATTCTTTTACCCTGCAGCTTTCTACTCATGAAAGACAGGGTTTTTTTGTTTGATTGTTTTGAGTCATTGGGTTGGGTTTTTTTTTAAAGAAAAACATTAAAACTTTAACAAAAGCACAACAAACCCAACGATGTCCTATGTGGAGTCCACACACAGCTCCACGACTTGATAGAAATAGAAACCGTAAATGCTTAAGGCAGGCAGGCACAGGGGCAGAGATTAAATTCACAGGGAGGACGCCGAGGTAATTCCAAATAATCGTTTACGAAGCATTTGGGATTACTCAAACAGGCCGGTTACCTAATCTTGCAAATGGAAAAATAGTTTTGTGGTGATGCAGGGGAAGATGGGAGCTGGGAGGAGCAAACAGAGAGGAATTCTAAAAGACATTCTCTCCTCTGGATATCCCACGTCGTTCAGGCTGTCCATCTGCATCTCCAAACTTGCCTTGGCAGGACTGCCTAGCTGTGGTTTATTTGCATGATTGTAACTCTTCCTTTCTTTTGCATTTTGTTTTCTTTGGTTAATGGAGAATGACAGTACTTTCCCTCCGGTCTTTGCATCTGCATAAGCACAAAATTCTCAAGCCTCTTGCCTTGGAAGGAAAGCTGTTGGAGAAGCATTTTTGTTTGCTTTTTAAAAAAAATTATTTTAATTGTGATTTTAACGAACATTTACAGAGAAGTTAGATTTTCATTGATTCACTGTTGCACATTTTACCCCCTCACTCTCCCTTCCCCCTCCTCGAGTTCACGTTTTAAAAAAATATTTATTCATTGTTGCACAATTATCTATATCCCCCCTCCCAGTCCTCTCATGCTAAGTGAAATATCTCAGTCACAAAAGGACAAATATTGCATAGCACCTCTGTTATAAAGCAGGTCTGACATGGAGGGTTGGGAGGAGAATAGGATAAAAGTGGATAGATAATGACCATTCCATAGGAAAGGATGAAAGAAAGAACTGTATAAATTAATATATTATTAGGCATTATAAGTAGGACAAAAACTTAGAAGAGATATAGCATTTCAGTTTTGTTTTTAACCAGACAAGTACTGTGGTATTGTTGTTGTTGTCAAGTGCCGTCGAGTTGTAGGCAACTCATGAACCCTATGAACGAAAGTCCTCAACACTTGTGTGACTCTCATCCTTTCTCCAGGTTCATAGTGTTTACGGAGGCAAGCAATTTATGGAAGTGGATGCCACTCCTGCTTCCAAGCTTGTTTTAATTGGGGAGCGTCACATAACACTGTCTACCATTAGTAACCATTAACACATTTGACACATCAGTGTCACAGTGTTCAGCTTCACAGCGATCACAGGTTACCTCTGTACGGCAAGTGGACACACCAGGGCTATACGACCTAGAAGAATGCTTGAACAAAAACAATGAAAAACAGGCCTGAGGGCCATGGATTAGAAGTCACCCACCTTTGGCTTGGTAGCATCACTTTCTCTCCACTAGGCCAACTGATCTCTATGTTGGTGTTATTGTTGTTAAGTGTCACCAAGTCACAGGCGACTCATAGCGACCCTATGAATGGGAAAATAATAAGACCAGGATTAGTATCTTAACTATGGTGTTTAAGTGGGCATTCTTTGTATTCACTCAGACCTAAATTTTAATTTCAGCTGTCACTTTCATTCTCTTTAGCTTCTTGAAAATTACTTAACCTAAGTGAATGAGCAAGAGAGCCTGTGGTGATGAAGGAAGAAGTTCAAGCTACTCTGAAATAATTGGCAAACAACAAGGCTCCAGGAGTTGACGACATACCAAATGATATATTTCAACAAACAGACGCTGCTCTGGATGAGCTCATTAAATTGTGCCAAGAAATCTTGAGGTCAACCACTTGGCCAACTGACTGGAAGAGATCTATATTTGTTCCCATTCCAAAGAAAGGTGACCCAACAGAGTGCGGAAATTTTCAAACAATATCATTAATATCACAATGTAAGCAAGATTCTGCTGAAAATTATCCAAAAACAACTGAGCAGCACGTCAGCAGAGAACTGCCAGATGTGCAGGCTGGGTTTAAAAAAGGTCATGGTACTAGGGGTATTACAGCTAATGTTAGATGGAGCTTGGCTGAAAGCAGAGAGTATCAGAGGAATGCCTGTGTATTATGGACTATGCAAAGGCATTTAACTGTGTGAATTACAACAAGCTGTGACTGACTCTGAGAAGAATGGGAATCCCAGAACACTTGATTGTGCTTATGAGAAACGTATACTTGAACCAAGAGGCAATCGTCAGAACAGAGCAAGGAGACACTGCATGGTTCAAAATTGGGAAGGGAGTCTGCCAGGGATGAGTCCTGTCTCCATAACTTTGCAATCTATATGCAGAATAGATCACCCGGGAGGCTGGGTTGTATGAGGAACATGGCATCAGGATTGTAAGAAGTTTCATCAACAACCTGGGTTATGCAGATGACAAAACCCTGCTTGCTGAAACTGAGGAGACCTAAAGTGCTTGTTGCAGAAGATCAAGGACTGTAGTCTTCAATATGGATTGAAGCTCAACATCATGAAAACAAAGATTCTTACCTCTGGGCCAATTGGCAGCATCATTATGGATGGTGAAGAGTTTGAAACTGTTAACAGTTTTAGTTTGCTTGGCTCCACAATCAACCCTCGTGGTACCAGCAGCCAGGGCAACAAGAGACAAATTGCATTGGGAAAATCAGCTGTCAGGGACCTCTCGAGAGTACTGAAGAGCAACAATGTCAGTCTGGAGACTAAGGTGCACCTGATCCAGGCCTTAGTCTTTGCAATTGTGTGCTATGTATCAGAGAGCTGGACAATGACTAGGGATGATAGAAAGAGAATTGATGTCTTTGAGCTGTGGTGTTGGAGAGGAGTGTTGAATATACCATGGACTGCCAGGAGAACAAACAGGTTTGTCCTAGAGAAGGTTAAACGAGGCTGCTCCTTGTCTGGAGGCAAGGATTCTGAAGCTTCATCTGACATACTTTGGACATGTAACAAGGAGGGACTGATCCTTGGTGAGGGACTTCAAGATTGGGAGGGTGGAGGGACAGCGCAGAAGAGGAAGAACCTCGATGAGATGGATTGATTCAGTCACTGGGAGATCACCATGAGATGGAAACAGCTCAGTGGCACCTAATGACACAATTTTATACGAACAATCCTCTATAAAACCCACCAAATTTTCTAACTAGACCAAACTCACCACTGAACACACTGACAGTCTGGTGCAATGATTACAAACATGAATCTCTTGTTTTTCTTTTTCTGTTCTCTTCCACCAACCCCCAATTTTCTCATTAGATGCTGAGTCATTAGATGCATGTCCATTTCTGCAGTGCCCACTCCAGTCACAATTGTGTGCACTAGCTCATTAATGTGAAGATACAGTAATGATATTCAGGTATTGAAAGGTCTCCTGCAATGGAGTTCATGTTAAAGCAGTTCATGTGAGGCCAATGCAAAAATTCTAACACCAAAATTCACAAACCTAAGCCATGAAAGATAATGCTGCATCTTGTTGACCAAGCATGCGGCAGAAGCTGCAACCACACCTTTTCCTAGCTTTTCCAATAACCTATCACATCCCATTTGAGTTGAACAGCACATGAAGCAGGCTGCTTTAAAGATCAGCGTTAGATCTTTAAAGTTAGAGAGATCTGGCTGCCTAGTGGCAAAGAGCTGCTCTGTAATGTCAAAGGCACGTGGTTTGAGGCCACTAGCTGCTCTGCGGAAGAAGGATGGGCAATCTCCTCCTGTGCGATTAACTGCCTCTGAAAACCTGCTGGAAGGTCAGCTATAGGCTGATTCTGACTCAACGGTATACAACAACCATCACCACGTCAGATCAAGATCAATGTGGAGTTCAAATACACAATATATTTGTTCTTGCCTGACCCTTCTCTCCAGAGATATTAGAACACTATTAGGTGTAAGATTTGGATAAATGGGGGAACAAACACAAAAATCATCATTTTCTTCATATTAATTTTTCTGCTGTTTCAGGTTTTGGCCAGCATAAGAATGAAAATGTTTTCATAAAAAGGATAAATTGTGTATACTGCACTGAAACAGATGAGGGAGTGAATAATTTAAAAGCGATGTATGATAGGGTATTATGGTTATCACAAGAGTCCACAATTAAGGTTGCATAGTGGAATGTACTTGGGGCGGCGGGAGAGGGAGGGGTGTGAAGGGATTGTATCCCAGGGAGGAGTGTTTCTTTTACTTTTGAAAGAGAGGAGTGAACTGGGGGGAGGGGAGGGCTGGGCGGGGAGAGAAGTGCAGCAATGAATGAATGGAAATCCAAAATCTCTGTAAATGTTCATTAAAATTATTTTTTAAAATATTTTAAAAAACCATAAAAAAAGTTGCAAAGAGGCACTAGACAGTGCACAGAACTTGTCTCTCTGCATGAGATCCCACAGATCGATGACGCAGGCACGCTGCTGTGACGTTTCTAGACTCTGAGGCTGACCTAAAGCGGCAACCTGTTGGAACATGTGCTTGAAATGCTAAGGCATTTTACCTTTAAGGCAGGAGATCCATTATGAACACATTTCCCCACATCCAGACAGTCAGCTATGACAAAAGCAAGGCACGTCAGGAGGCCCAGTGCTCACCATCCATAGGTAGTTTGGAAATGGTTGAAATCCGGAAATCACACTCCTCCTTATGTAATTTTTGATGTTAACCATTTCACAACCTTTGACACATATCCACAATTAAGGTTAGAAGTCTTTTAATGATAGAAACAGTAAATCTTTACAGTTGAACAGATGGAATGAGTTTGAAGTGTAGCTAAGTACATTGTGGTGTTGTTGATTGACTTCAAGTCGAGCACGACTCATAGGGACCCTATGAACAAAAGGCCTGAAGCCTCTTGGATTTATCAAAATTCATAGTTTCCGGAGGCATGTTTAGGAAGTGGACGCCACTCCTGCTTCCAAGTGCATGTACAACTATTATTCTACTAGATTGATAGATTCTAAGAAATATTTCTATCCATACTCTTTCTCAATAAACAAAATAAATATTCTTTTAATCAGCTTCTTTCTAAATAGCTTCATTCAAAATAGAGGTTGATTCTAAGACATTCTTAGTTTTACTCACTTGCTGTTTTCGAAAAGGAGAGCTGGTGGCACTGTGGTTAAGCACTCCTGTGAAAGATTTGAACTCATCAGTTAATAGGAGGATGAAAAGATGTGACTGTGCCCTTCCATGAAGGTGTCAGCCTTGGAAACCCTCTGGGCTAGTCCACTGTGTCCTAGGGGTCCCATAAAGGTGTCAGCCTTGGGAACCCTCTGGGCTAGTTCCACTGTGTCCTAGGGGTCCCACAAAGGTGTCAGCCTTGGAAACCCTACGAGATAGCTCCCCTTTCTCCTGGGGGGGGGGTCCCTATGCGTCAGAATTAACTTGAAAGCAATGGGTTTGGATTTAGTTTGGCTTTTCAAACTTTAAAAAGGAAAACAAAAAAATCTGCTCGATGTCTACCCTAGGTAATAGGGGCTAGATAAAAGCCAATTATAGAATTAGGACATTTATACATACCTTTGTTTTGTTTTCTTATAGGTTAGTGAGTATAATGCCTTTTCCTCTAACACTGTTAACACTAGATCCAAATTTTCTTTCCCTGCTGTTTTCCAATAAAGATGAAGTACATACCATCAAATTAGGGCCTCATATCTCTCACCAATCATAAAACGAGGAAGCTGGATTTAAAGTGCCAAGTTTGTCCTTGTGTTCCTTGGCAGAACTCCCAGTCTTTAAAGTGACACTGCAGCTGTTGACTGAAAATTACACAGAAAGACTAATAAAGTCTCAAGGTAATTTTCGGTCAGGCATGTTGGTAGTTGAGGGTTTATTCAATACTTACATTTAAGGAAGGCTGATGGCCATTCATATCCATAAGACACGAATGAAAATTATGTAAATGTAGAGTAAGAAGTTCACTTCAAGCCAGTACGAAACACCACAAATGCCCTGTGATGACCAAATGCTTGTACAATGCAGAGTGACTGCCGTCACTGAGCCAAATATTCTCACATGCTTCAGTCAGGGGCCAGCTCCTTAGAGCAAGCCAGCTTTCCTAGGTCGACCAGAACAAGATGATAACCGCTTCTATCAACATGCAGATCGAATGGAAGGTGAAAAAGGAGATGCCTGCAGTCGTAACTCCTTCTGAAACAACTAAACCTGCAATTTAAGAAAAACAGAAGTGAGGGTAAAAATCATGGTGCAGAATAAAGAACTGAATTCAATCAGATCTGGCTTCATCAGACTCATCACCCCTCAACGTTCCTCCATTGCTCAGTTTACAGGCAGCTTCATCCAGGGGCTGCAGGTTTCCACTCAACGGTCACTAGGTGCCTTTCTCTTCTGACCTAACTCAGTGGCCTTTGAGTGTTTCAGTTGTGAGGCAAGTGTTTTAGATTTAAGGGGAGGTCCACTGTTATCATCTTAATGTTCATCCATATATTTAGTTCTTAATGGTTGCATTGGGAAAATCTGCTATCAGGGATGTCTCCAGAGTACTAAAAAGCAGTCTAGACACTAAGTGTCAGTCTAGACACCAAGGTGTGCCTAATATAGGCCATGGTCTTCACAATTACTTGCTATGCTTCAGAGAGCTGAACAATGACTAAGGATGGCAGAAAAAGAATTGTGGTGCTGGTCAAGAGTCTTGAACATACCATAGACTGCCAAGAAAACAAATAGGTCTGTCTTGGAGAGGGTGAAACCAAGTTTCTCCGTGGAGGCTAGGATTTTGAAGCTCCTTCTCACATACTTTGGGCACGAGGCCAAGAGAAACTGCTCCTTGGAGGAGGACATCATGCTCGGAAGGGTGGAGGGATAGCCCAGGCGAAGACAATCACGGATGAGATGGACTGATACAGTAACTGGGGAAATGGGTGTTCGTGTGTTGGAATTAGAGACTGGCTCGGGCAGGGATGTATCAGAGCTGCTGTTCACAGGGTCATTATGGGTTACAGGCGACCCGATGGCATATAGCAATGGTTGTGGAAATAGAGTGATGTTGATGCTTTCTAATTGGTTTCCTTTAAGTGAAAATTCTAAGAAATTCTTGGACCTTGATGAAATTCTCATCCTTCTAGCAATAAGTAACACAAGATTTCGGCCTCAGTATGACAACCAATTCAAAAGAGAAGACAATCTTTTCAATTCCAAAATGGAAATTTGTACTGTTAAAATGTCTCTCAAATAAATAATTAAACCTCTCCCTCCACACCCATTTTACTAAGTATATTTGTGGTTGCTATTAAAAAATTTTTTTTATTCAGTTCCAATTGCTAAAAATTTCAAGTATATGCAAATATCTGACTAAGTGGAAATCACATATAAAGCTATGTGGTGTTATTCTAAAAGGTGGCTTTTTAAAAGCTGTTAGTTAGCCACCTCTGGTCTCCATCTACCTTACCTGCAGACATATGATCTTGCAAGTCACCAAAAGCTGTGGGATTAGGATAAGCAACGGAGTGCTTCCCACACTAAGCAGCAAGACTTGAGGTGAGCAAGACTTGTGGCAGCAAGACCCTTGTGAGAACAAGACTGTAGTGATGGTGGAGAGAAACCGGCAAGATCTGACCTGAGGCTTCCTGCATTTGTGCTGGCCCGTTAGACTGTTCTTGACGGATGCTTCAAGGAGAAGCTGACTTATAACTGCTCTGAGGCAATCTTGTTGGATAATTTGGATTTGACTGCTGAACTGAAACCAGAGCCTATACTACACTATTTGAGGAATTGTGCCCTGGAACTTGGCACTCCTTGGATAACGCCTGTATTTAGGTGATACTGTCTCCCCTACTTACTTCCCTAATCCAGGCCATGATATTTTTAATTACTTGTTATGCTTTCAAGAGTTGGAAAATGACTAAACATGACAGTAGATGCTTTGAGCTGTGGTCCTGGAGAAGAGTCTTGAACATACCATGGAGTGCCAAGAAAACAGGTCTATCTTAGAGAGGGTGAAACCAAGTCTCTCCTTAGAGGCTAGGATTTTTAAGTTCCTCCTCACTTACTTTGGGAATGTGGCCAGGAGAGATCAATCTTTGGAGAATGACATCATGCTTGGAAAGCACAAGAGAGGGAGACCCCAGATAAGATGGATACAGTAACTGGGGAGATGTGGGTTGGTGTGTCAGAGTTAGTGAGACTGGCTCAGGACAAGAAAGGGTTCAGAACTACTGTACACAGGGTCGTTATATATCGCAGGCGACTCAATGGCACATAAAAACAGTAACATACTAACACAGGTTTGGAAGCAGAAGTGGCATCCACTTCCTAAATAACATGCCTCTGGAAATTCTATGAACTTTGATAAATGTTAATAGTTGTAGAGGGGCTTCAGGACTTTTGTTGAATAGAGTTGCTAAGTCATGCTTGACTTGAAAGCAATCGACAACTTACTTCCCTTAATAAACTCCATTCTAGTTACAACTTTTGAGTCTGAGAGTCAGCAATGAGTAAGATCCTCTTGCTGTTGGTGGGGCTCTATGGGCACCACGGGGCTGGACTCCGGGCTCATTTTCTGCTTTCTGCTCTGGGGCACTGAAGGGCTGTTATCCTTACTCCTCTGTCCCTTTCAGAAAGATGCTTATGGCCTGTGCCCCTATGTCTGGTTTCCCCCTACTTAAGCAAGCTACTATTTAATCTTACTCAAAATAACTGTTCCATGCATACCTTACTTTGTCTTGATGGCCGTATACTGGTCAACTTTGGATTTGCACTGAATATCTGAAATAAAATACTGTACCAATAGTATGTCCATGAATGTGTGTTAAAAATACTCAAGCCATGTCCCTCCATCATGTTGACAGCCTCTGAAACACTTGGGGTTGGGGAGAGACTGAGTAAGATGGGTTCAATAATGTATACTGCACTGAAACAGAGGAGGGAGAAAACTGTTTAAAAGAGATATATAACTGGGTGTTTCTGTCATCACAGGAGTCTAGAGCGAGGGCTACATGGTGGAGGGGACCTGGGGGAGGGTTTGTAAAACAATGAAAGAATCTTTTCTTTTACTTTTCCATAATTTTTGACTCATGTACTTATAACTGGTTAGTCAAATTTGTGTCTTCTAGGTTGCAACACCCCCATGATACATCTTCAAGGATATGAACATGTACGGCCAAGCACAATCAATAAGAGTGCATCTAAATTCCAAAATCAATCTCCATAATAGTCTATGTGTTTCCTACTGCCAAAGGGGCCCTTTAGAGTAGTGAGAGATCTTCACCCTGAAACCCACAGCGTCCCTTTTCAGCAGGAAGTAGCTAAGAGAATACGCCATCCCCTTTTCCTTATGAATCAGGGTGAAGTCTCTCTCAGGGAGGAGTGATAGGGAATGGCAAAGGACACACTGACAAAGAAGATTAATCAGAACTGGCTTTGACAAGCACTGTGGCATTTGGACAAGAGCAAACTGGGAGGAGGGTAGAGAGAATAGTGCAACAATGAATGAATGGAAACCCAAAATATCTGTAAATGTTTATGAAAATTAATAAAATATAATTATAGAAAAAAAATACCCAAGCCAAATAAGCAACTGTGACAGATGCACCTGAACATGTTTTGTTACAAACCCCCATGCTTTAACAGGCTTTTAGTTATCTAGTGCTGCTGTAACAGAAATGTCACAAGTGGGAGCGTTTTCATATATAGAATCTCTTCCTTACAAAGGGAGCTCTGGTGGCCTAGTGGCAAGAAACTGCACTGCAATCCCAGAGGC
Source organism: Elephantulus edwardii (assembly GCF_000299155.1). Classification (NCBI taxonomy): domain Eukaryota; kingdom Metazoa; phylum Chordata; class Mammalia; order Macroscelidea; family Macroscelididae; genus Elephantulus; species Elephantulus edwardii. The sequence continues at coordinate 6,134,851 of NW_006399931.1, read as the reverse complement.
ATGCAGTTTGAATCCACCAGATGTTCTGCTGGAGGAGGGACAGTCTCCAGTCAGATCCAATTTGACGGTAAACACACAAAAATAATAAAATTTTAAAAAAAATCTCTTCCTTACAATCGTGAAGGCTAGAAGCTTAAATCCCAGGTCTAAGATTAATCCTGGGTCTAGTTTAAATCCTGCTCTAGCGGAAGGCTTTCTCTCTGCATCGGTTCTGGAGGAAGATTCTTGTCTCCATTCAGCATCTCTGGCATGAGACTCCTGGAAGACCTCCATCTGTCTTGGCATCGGTCTTTTCCTGGAACCTAGAGGTTTACCATTCAGGAACCAGAGGTGGCACTCTACTCCTAGGTGTTCTCAGTACACAGGTCCCCTCTGCTCTTTTTTAATCTTGTGTAAGACTGAAGGCAATACAGACCATACTCCCTTACATCAGATCAAGGTTGATGAAGGGTGTTGTATCCCAACCTCATTCCTTTACAACTGAGTGGCTGATCACACTATCAGGGACCACCTCATCCCAACCGCCGCTAAGCCTACTCATTAACATCTCTGAGGAGATGATTTACAATTACCTAATAATAAGAATCACAGTCTAGTCATGTGAACATGTTTTGGGAGAACTCAATTCTCTAATGTCAATGGATACTTCATTCTAACAGAGCAGCAAAGACTGGCTTAGCATTAGCTGCAAAGCATATTTATAGTCTCTGTTTAACCTCCATAATGCAAATTTATAGTTAACCTTGAAAACCAAATACATAACCAGTTACTACATCATTCATCAGAGTAGAGGCCCCAAAATGTAGTTTTGAAAAGAAATTAATGAATAAATGACAAAAAGCCTGCAAAACAATGCTGTGGTTTTGGGTGTATGGAAATTGGTGTTTGTGTGCTGTCAAGTTGAAACCACCCCACAGCTGACTCTCTAGCTAGTTTTCTGAGGCAGTAAATCACGTGAGAGGAGACAGCGCCTCCTTCTCCCACAGAGCAGCTCCTTACCACAAGACCACTAGGGAGCTGGAAACACAGACCATGAAAAACACTGGTTTCCTTCTGGCTTTGCAATTAAATGACATTAAGGTTTTTGTCAGTCTCACATGAATAAACTCTCTTGTTGATGGAATGAAAAACATCCACAAGTGAGATTTCATATACAAGTCTCACCTCAAAAACACAGGTAAGAATTGACAATGCCAGGAACATAAAATGTGCAAGGTGAAATTTCCCAACTTCCCAATAAAGGATTTTTGATGGTCCTATAAATAGACCACAGATCTTTATACTCGTCTTCTAAGGAACTCCACCCCTAGAGTCCAGCAGAATCAGGAATTTCTCCACTGGTTACATACGATACGGCATAATTTTTTAAGGCATATTTCTCTTAGAAAATATTCATGCTATCCCAGTCACAAAAGGACAAATATTACATGATGCCACTGTTGTAGAATGGGACTGTCCTTGGGGTTGGGGAGAGACTGAGTAAGATGGGTTCAAT
>NW_006399931.1:6124294-6132186 GCF_000299155.1 Elephantulus edwardii | reverse complement strand
CACCAAATTAAACAAGCTGTAGAGAAGCTCTATGACACTGATGTGACCAAGGTCAACACTTTGATTAGGCCTGATGGAGAGAAGAAGGCCTATGTTCGACTTGCTCCTGACTATGATGCTTTGGATGTTGCCAACAAAATTGGGATCATCTAAACTGAGTCCAGCGGGCTAATTCTAAATATGAATTTTTCTCACAAGGAAGAAAAAAAAAAAAAAAGCTTGAGTTTTCCTGTTTAAAATGAGCACCTCTTTGAAGTTGTTTATTAGAAGCTGTTCAAGTCCCACATGAATTGCTATTTCGGGTCTACCTTGAAATTGCCAGTGAACTCCCGTATCAGGCTGGTGTAGAGCATGCTGACATTTTCGCTAAGTGCAAGAATCCCAAGCTGCTGACCTCATGGTGTGACTGCTCTCGAGACGCCACGAGTGTGCTCTGCAGAACGGCGGAGCAGCTGCCATGCTTCCTGAAGGAACAGGTGGAACATTCTTCTGCTCACCGTCTTCGTTTAACACGCTCCCTAAGTCTGAAGGCCACTGGTCTTCTAAAAACTCTGCCATTATTATTCACTCCTGTGAAGCCTTCGCCATACCTAACAGTTCTAAGCTCAAATCTCTTAACAGAAAAGAAACACTCTTGACAATAGAGAAATAAGCAATAAGCACACTATTTGATGCTATTTGGGTCAAATTAATTTTATTATGCTCCATGATGAATTGCCACCAGTGCAACATCCTATTCACTATACAGTTCGAGGAAAAAAAAAATCACATACTAAACAAAATTTCAGTTGATAAATGGAAATGAATGATTGAAAATCTTTATGAATCTCATACATACAATTTGTGGCTAGCTGAAATTGTCTATCACATAGCGTTTAGACAGAAAAAGCCTCATGCTAGTTGGTTAAATGCGAAGGCTACCGGACAATCATTTAGCTGGAGTATATATGGGAGGGTTTCGGACGATGCACAGAACAGTGCTGCCCGCAGTGCAAGATGGTGGAAGACTGAAACATGCAACCCTCACGCCTCACTTGGTAAAGCAGAACCAGTGCCACGCCTGGACGGAATACCACAGCCACTGTGTTCCAAACAAAGGCAATCCAGACTTTGTGCAACAATTTAAAAAGACTAAACTCAATTACCCTTTGGCAAATTATACACCTTCTTACACACTTAATATTGTGTTTCTAACCCAAAGAACTGATATCCTCTGCTCAGAGGGGCTCCCGATTAAGTTCTTATTATACCAAAGTTGGCTGGAAATAACTGAATTTCTTGGCCAAAAGTTGTGAGATCTTAAATTGGCATGACTTTAAGGATTATTTCTAGAAAATGCTAAAGTTTTCCACTAACGTCAAGAAAGTAAAAAAAAAAAAAAAATCCTGTTATTTAAAATTAGAATGTTCTATTTATCATTTGCACAAATTCCTAATTCCTTCAGGTAATAGTCGTCCAGCCTCACCCACATCAGACTCACTGAGCTCAAGCCACGATAAAAATAAAAGTGTAAAAAGGTTTCTAAAAAGGTTTCCAGCAGCAGAGGGCACTGTTTTTGCAAGAAATAAAAAAGTCTAGAGTCTTTTCCATGTGCTTAAATTACTCTTTCAAGAAAGGTTAACATTCTCTGAATAACTTAACTATTTTACGGCACCACTTACTGCTTTTAGCAACAAAACCCTTGAAATGATTTCTTACTAGAACTAGATGCATGATCGCTAGAGATTATGTGATAATTGGTTAAAATTCAAGCCACATCTTGCAGGGCCAGCCTGTCAAGATCATGCCAATACTAGATTCTGGCCGGTACAATTCTAGACAGCTTAATTTTTAGTTGGATATTGTGATTATAGCAATGAAATACATTTGGAACTACATTCTGCATATGACTCAATGTGAGAAAAATATGTCTGTATTTAAATCAGAGCATTTTCTACCTAAAATTTAAAATAGGTAGGTACGACAGCGCTATGACTATGAAATCACCGCCTGGGGCAGATCAGTGCACTGCAGCGAGGCAAGAAAACCCTCATTTTAACACATCATTTAGTATGCACAACAAATGTGCAGGTTGTAAAATTTTATTTGTAGAAAAGCCTATCATTTGGTTTTGTGGTCCAAGAAATCTGATACCAGGATCACCACTCTTTTGAAGAAAAAAAAATCTGCAAACTTTCATCTGACTTTTGACAAAAACCTTGAGAAATTTTCAAAATATAAATCATCAAACTGCGTTTTATATTATTACAGGGTAACGTCTGCAATTTTCTAGATTAGATTTAAATTTTGGTATTTCTGAGTATCTCCATCCATGTAAGCGGAAAAGCACTCCTATTTTTCCACACTACTTTTACAAAGGTCTGACCAATAGACCTTTAGCTCATGTAGAAAGCAAATCTCCCCCAGAGTACCCTGAACTCCAACAACTTGCATATATTTTCTGATTCAGAATACCAGAAATATTTTACAACTTGTTTTGCCAAAAGAGCCTGCAGCATTTGGTCTGGCACAAAGATAAGCTAAGTCAAGTGCAAGACCTAAGGGCTCCTGGTGGTTCCAGCCTCAACTGCCACTGCTGTTCAGCTCAGGCAATGCTGCCGTCAGAGGCGCCTGACTGCTTTTCCCCCACTTGCATCTCTGCACTGATTTAATGCAGAGCAAGCTGCTAAAATTTGAGAAATTGCATCAGTGTAGTGATGTCAAGAACTGTGCAATGTATGAGCTTCAACATTCATGTAGCATTGTACTGAAAATGAAGGGGCTAAATAAACTAAGGTTTGCATCACTTAAAAAAGAATGTAGTGCTATACTAGATTTTAATAAGAAAATTTAGGTACAGAAAAAGTAGGGTATGAAAATAGTGTTTTCCTTCTGGCAGTATAACTAAATTACATTAAGGTTTTTGTCAGTCTCACACAGAATACTTAAACTCCCCTGTTGATGGAATGAAAAATATTCACAAATAAAGTGAGCAGTCAGGTGTAAACTTGCACACGGTAACAGGGAGTAGCTTTGTAGAGGAAATGACAAACCTTTACAGATTAAATGAGGTATTGCACAGATTAATTAAAAAAAGCAAAAAAAAGGCAACAAAAATATACAGCAAATTGGTAGAACATTTACATGATAATTTTACAGAATCCATAGACAGAAAGTAGTGTTTAGTATTTCACCTTAAAAATATATATAATATATATATAATATATATTGATCAATCTTCCCATTCATCATCATCTTCAAAATCTTCTTCATCATCTTCATCCTCATCTTCATCTAAAAAAATTAATCAAGAGCAGCAGTCAGAAAATAAGTATAAAAATGTACAAAGAAAAATACCATTACAGAATTCTTGGGGATGATTTATCCTTTTATTTAAAGCCTGAACTGTTTAACATTTGACTCCAGAAGGGAATTAAGACAACCTTTGACTCCATAGGGATCTAGTTACTAAGATAGCTTAAAACCAATCCACCGAGTTAAAGTAAAATCACATGGGGCTCGCCTGAGCTGTGCCTTGCGTAATACAAACGGAAGTGCTTTCCTAATACTCTGCACACATGGATTCTCAAACTCAGAACTTCTAAACTTTGTTTTCTCCATCATCAGGCTCTTCCCTCCTACTCTGTCCCATTTCAACTAATGACATTAAAATCTTCACAAATGATTATGACAAAATCCTTGAAATTATTACTCATTCCTCTTTTCCATCATCCTTCACACCCAACCTATCATGTCAGCTGCTTCTGAGCACTGCTACTTTCCTCACCACCAGGAAGTCTTGTTTAGATCACTGCAAATCTAAGCTCCATGTTTCAGAGCAAATGGAATGAGAATATTTTAGTAGGACTACCATGCTGGTAAGGAATTAGGCTTTCAACCCAAAGGCACACAGTTCAAACCTGCCAACTGTTCCACGGAAGGATGGACAATCTCCTTCCTTGCAATTAACTGCCTCTGAAAATCTGCTGGAGGGTCAGCTCAGGGTCGGTTCCAACTTGATGGCACATACCACCACCACCACCCAAAACAACCCCTGTCAAAGTCCTCCTGTGGCCAACCACCGCTATTTGAGTCAAATCTGGTGTTACCACATTCTGTAAGACAAACGTGCTTCCTCCTCGTTCGCTGTCTCCAGTCAGACCTTTCTGCTTGTCCCTCAAACATGCCATGCTTATTCTAGCTTTAGAGGGTCTGCAGTAGCTGTTTCTTCTGTCTGACTGATTCTCACTATTTAGGTTGCACTCAAAATTCATCTCCTCAGAGGGGCCTTTTCTATCTTATGTATGTCTAAACTTTCTCATCAGCAAATACAATTTTAAAAAAAAGTTTTTCCTCGTAAAACACACCACTATCAATGGATAGATAACGAACACTGCTCTGGAACAGATGGGAATAAAGTCACTCAGAAAGGAACGGGAAGTTTGGAAACTATGTGTATGATAATTAATAGCCTGAAACAGGACAAATATTGCAAAGGGAACTGCGGGAGGGAGAGGCAGGAAAAAATACGTACATGAATGAATGAATCAATGAAACCAATCTCTTTGGAAACCACCTTCACTAAAATAATTAAGGGGAAAAAAACCCACCCAAACCAAACCACTATCTCAAATTCAGGGGGGTGCCAAGGGCCCAGACCAAAGGAGGCTGTGCTGCTAGTCTAAAGGTGGTGGGTGCCCCCTGAGCGTTGGAGTCCACCAGCAGCTCCATGGGAGAAAGGTGGGTCATCTCCTCCCAAGTGATTTACAGTCTCCAAAAATTCAATGGAGCATCAGCTATGAGGGGGTTTCGACTTGACGGCAAAAAATTTTGAGTATTTAAAAATTTTGGTTAGAATTACAGTATCCTGGCACCCATTAAGTTTCAGAAAGAAAGAAGCAGTAATGTCTTCAAATAAACGTCAGAACCCAGATCATTAGGTTACTCAGTTCACAAAGAAAAATGTAGCCAAGATTGTGACATAAAAATAAACAATAAAGCCAAACATTCCAATGCACTAACTATACACATCCCGACATTCACCTGAAGAGTGAATGGCTTTGCTCCTTTTCTGCATCACTTCCATCAACGCGCCCACAATCCCTGAAGTGGGAGCAGGTGCTGGAGGCGCAGATTCTTGGCCATCAGACACCTTGAAAAGAAGGTGAACAAGGTTCAGTAAAGAGTCATGTTTGTCTTTAGGAATTTTAGCATCATTAAAAAAAAAGAGACACAATGTAAACAAGCCAAAGACAATGTTAATTAAGAAACACTGTTGATGTGTACTGTTGTGTCGGAACCGACCCAGAGTCAGTTAATCGCACAAGGATTGTTCATCCTTCTCCTATGGAGCAGTTGGTGGCTTCGAACCACGTGCCTTCGGGATTGCAGTGCAGCTTCTTGTCACCAGGCCACTAAAGCTCCTTTAACACTAGTGTCTTAAACATTTAATTCTATTTTACATTATTTTTTATACTAGTTTATTTATAAAATTCGAATACATTGTTTTTCACACCAGATCCTTCCCATTTCGCTTACACGCTCCATTAAATTATGCGACACCATATGAATGACTGTATGAAACACAGGTAAATGAAAGTGTGTAAAAACCACAATGTATATGAATCAAACTGTAAAGGTATTATTATATGAAAATCAATAAAAAATGAAAAAATATTCAAGAAAAATATTTTCTCTTCCTTAATGTATAAGACATCAATATAGTTCCAAATGTTTAGCTCTATTTTTCTTTTCTGTTTTCCAGAATACTACTTGCTTTTGCATGTGGGATGCTTCTGTTTATTCTAGAGCATAAAGTCTGTTGTTACGTGTTGCTGAGTTGCGACTCACAGTGATCCTGTGTACAGTGAACCTTGTTTTGTCCTGAGTATTCTGTCTCCAACACACCTAGTTACCTTATCCCAGTTTACTATGTCAATCCATCTCATCTGGGGTCCTCCTCTCCTGTGCTGTCACTTCACCTTTCCAAGCATGATGTCATTCTCCAAGGACTGGTCCCTCCAGGCAACATGCCCAAAGTTTATTAGATAGTTTCAAAATCCTTGCCTCCAAGGAGCAGCTTGGTTTCACTCTCTCTAGGACAGACCTGTTCGTTCTTCTGGTAGTCTATGGTATGTTCAATACTCTTCTCCAGCATCACAACTCAAAGGCATTGATGCTTCTTCTATTAATCCTTATTCACTGTCCAGCTCTCTGATGCATAGCAAGGAACTGAAAAACATGGTTTGAATCAGGTGCACCTTAGTCTCTTGATTGACATTGTTGCTGCTCAGTACTCTAGAGAGGTCCCTGAGAATAGATTTTCCCAATGTAATTCATCTTTTGGCTTCCTGGCTGTCAGTGCCAAGAGTGTTGACTGTGGAACCAAGCAAGCTGAAGCTGTTAACAATCTCAATCTTCTATTTATCATGATGTTGCCAATTGGTCCAGTGGTGAGAATCTTTCTTTTCTTGAGTTGCGCTTTAATTCATTTTGAAGGCCGCATTCCTGGACCTTCTTCAGCAAACACCTCAGTTTCAGCAAACAAGAGGCATTTTTCCACACAACACAGGGGGAATACATAGATTCTAAAGTTCCGAGGAAGAAGCACACTTAAGATGTATCTAATGAGATTCTTAAGCATTTGTTTCACTAATAATCTTTATACTTTTATACAAGATACAGTAAAAACTTTCAAAAGCTGAAACCTATGTAAGGTGGAAATCAGCCAGAAAGAGAAAATTTCAGGTATTTAACACTAAAATGAATGATAACACTTCTTTTAAGACAGAAAATCTGTGAGACCTGGAAACACTAGGCAGTCTTATTACGGTCTGGCCCTAAGTGTTTTCACAACCAAAAGGAAAAGTGATTTTTCAGGATAAAAACTGCAGGAAGATGTAATTAATACAAACATACTATAATTTACAATTAGTATCTCAGAGTATATTGCTTCCCTTTAAAGAGATCCATCCACGACAGCTTATAAAATGCATCTGTGTCACAGGGCAACTAACTTAGGAACCAACTTTTTGGTAAGGTTCTTATCTCTCACAAAAGAAATCTGTTGTTATATATCATCACGCTGAGTATGACTCTCAGTGACCCTATAAACAACAGATCTGAAGCCTGTCCCAGCCTGTGTCATCCTATCATCTCTGACACACTTAAGCTCATTGCTACTGCCCCCGTGTCAATCCATCTCACCAAAGGTCTTCTCTCTGATCTTCCACTTTTCCTAGCAATATCAAGGTTCTCGTAAGGATGAGAAACCTTACGAAACAGATTCACTCATTAGTGCTTACGTTTTTTAAGGTAAAACTTAACTTGACAGTTCAGAACATCATAGTAGCTATTTCGGTTGTGTACTGTGGAATTGGAACCGACCTATATAGCCGACCCTCTGTCAGGTTTTCAGAGGCAGTAAACTTCACGGGAGGAGAGTGCCCACTCCTCTCCCCTGGAGCAAGCAGCTGGTGGATTCAACCTCTGGCACTGCAGTACAGCCTCCTACCATTAGGCCACCAGAGCTCCCACATTAACTATTCCTGGTGAAGAAATGGCCATAAACGAAACAGAAAGTGTTTCAGAGTTTTAAATTTCAAGGAAAAGTAAAAGCAGCAAGAGAAAACATATGGACAATGTTCAAACAATCTGACAATTTAAAGCAAAAGTGCGGTATTATTAGTGAAGAAATTTTCAAAGTGCTTACTTGAACACGCTGCTGTTTGAGAATCTATGAATATAAAATCAAAACTTGAGTATTTACATATCTACTGTTGTTGTTGTTGTTGTTATGTGTCGTCGAGTCGTTTGCGACTCATAGCGACCCTACGTACAACAGCCCTAAACCCTGCTCTATCCCGTGTCAATCTCATTGCTTCTGACACATCCATCCCGAGTACCCCAGTCAC
>NW_006399931.1:6108880-6123029 GCF_000299155.1 Elephantulus edwardii | reverse complement strand
TGGTATACCATCTATTCCGGGGGCCTTATTTTTTGCTATTTCCTTCAAAGCAGCTTGAACTTCTGCCTTCATCACCACAGGCTCTGGCTCAAATGCTACTCACTCTTTAAAGTAACACAGTGGGTTTATGGCAGACATATTATCACAGAACAAACTGGTGATTTATACATAAAATCCAAAGAAACAGAAATATCAACCGCTGAGTACTTATTTTAAAATAAATAAACCGTAGGACTTTAGATCAGATATATAATATGCCAACTATAACTGATGGCCATGTCTTCTATGACAAAACTCTTGGAAGAGTCAAAAGGAAAATTATTATTTTAGATAAAAATTGTTTACTTCTCTATTCCAGAATGGAAAATATGTTTCCCCTCTTAAAGAGAATTTATAATCCACCAGATGCTCTGCCAGGAAAGGAGGGACCATCTCTTCCTGCACCCGTCAAATCTAATTTGACGGTACACTTACACAAAAATAATAAAGAAGAAAGAAAAAAGAATTTACAGAGAACAGATTACAGGATTTTTTTGTTCACTTGCTTTCATCTGTGGAGGGACCTGGGCTGGGGAGGGTAAACAGGAAATGTAAGTCATCACTTGAAGAAAAGAGGATACAACTTTATGTATTAAGACTAACAAAACATCTTGTAGGTCCATGAGAGAAAGAAAGAAAAACTGGCTGTGGAGAGGGACTAGAAAAGGGTGAGGAGAAAAAGGGAAGTCAGATGTGGGAGAGACGGGAATGAGAGGAACACAAGCAGCAGCACAGCTGCTGAAGTCAGCTGAAAATACAAAGACATGAGGGCCTGCTAGCCACCTGGGCTGTGCTCCTTCTCACAGTAACCTGCCTCCTCACCACTGTTCACGACTCCTAAGAAACCCCTTCTGAGGTCTGACTTCGCGCAGTAAGCAGGCAGAGATACTGTTGCTGGGCCAGTTAAGCATCATTCTGAACACCAGATAAGATTTAAAGAGCAGAAGCTGCATGTATATCTGCAGTCTGTAACATTCTGAGCTGTGAACCAAAAGCCTCTGTGTCTCCAAAAGTTCAAATCTACCCGCCTCTCCAAGTGAGAAAGGTGCACAGTCACATCCCACAGAGACTGATTTGATGGCAGTGACCTGGATTTGAGTGATTCTAAAGTTTAACTCTTTTTATTAAATTAGCCATTTTCTATCACTCCTCACAGTCAAACACTCCTCACAATCTTTTCTTTTGAAAAGATTACTTGAGTTTTGTAAGTTTTAAAATAATTTTCAATTGGATTTTCCTTCTTTTATCCCTAGTCACTTTATAGATACAGGTACCATCCAATCTGTCTCAAGCCCTGTAGAACGTTCCACTGAGAATGAAGAGACTGTGGGCTTTCAGACTAGACTTGTCCAAGGTCCAAACACACACTGCCCTCGGCCTTTCTACAACCTGAAAGCAAAACAATTTGAAACCGTTTCATAACAACACAATGATGCCCATTAGTTTTAGCTGTTGTCCATAGCTGCTTTCAAAGTACATGGGACAGAGCACTGCGGTTACAAAGGCATAGCTACTTACCAAAAGGGAACTTAAAATCTGTGCACTTGACCTATTTTTAAAAGGTAGGGCTGAAAAATAAAGAGCTAAGAAAAATATTGAAGGAAAAAAACCCAGCTTGCCAAGATGGAATACGAATGATTGATTTTAAAGGTCCCCTGTGTGGATGATTTACTTACGGATTTCAGTTGGATACCCTGTCGTATCTGGTCTAAAAGCGCATCCCTTCCGGAGCAGGACACTGGCCGACTGTTCTGTTCTACTTTTTTCAGCTGGGCGCCCTCTCGAATTTGATCTAAAAGAGCTGCTTTGCTTCCTGCAGGAGGTGGACCTTGATGGTCGCCTTCGGAGGGGAGGCCAGGGGGAGGTGGTGGCCCAGGTGGAGGTGGCGGCGGAGGCGGTGGGGGCGGCACCCCTGTTCCCGTCCCTCCTGACAAGGACAGAGGTGGAGGTGGTGGGGGTGGCCCTGAAGGTGCGGAGGAGGGAAGGGCTGGAGGTGGAGGAGGGTACATCCGATTAGGTGGTGGTGGGGGGACGCCCACACCGGGCCTGGAAGGAGGTGGTGGCGGCGGTGCTGTGGTGGGGGCTCTTGAAGGTGGCGGTGGAGGGGCCCCTCGCCCCCGAGCAGGAGGAGGAGGGGGCCCTGAGCTGTGTGGAGGGGGTGGTGGCGGGGGCGGCCCCCCCCTCGATGGTGGTGGAGGTGGAGGTGCTGAAAAAGAGAGAGAAACAATGCAAGCTGTCCTCTTACAGGCATCAAACTGAAAACACAATTTATGTTACATGCACAAGAACCAAAAAAATACAAGCAAGCAAAAAGGCCTTCCCTTCCGCACTTGATATTATGGACATATCTAAGCATCACGATATTTTATAATTTTATTTGCAAATAGTTTAAATTTTCTTTGTAATTCTTCATAATAAATTCACTTTTGGAATAAAATCATTAATGAAGCAAGCTAGTCCATTAGAATTTATTCACATCAACATTCACATACAGTGCTCTTTCTTTGAAAATATAACCTCTGTCACCTAGTTGAAATCTGTACTTATTTTATACAGCTGAAATCTATGACAGCAGGGCTCCCCTCCCGCCCAATTCTCTAAGTTTTCCACCTTTGACAGGGTGTGCTCTTACCATTTTTTGACCACTCTCTACAGGTGGAAAATACTTGTGTTCTCCTCCCAACTAAGTTGTGGGTTTTGTAGGTCATGTGTAAGGAGTTGTGCTGCCAAACTCCAAGGCAAGTGCTTCAAATCCACCAGCTGCTCCTTAGCAGGAAGAAGTGTTATCTCCTTCAGTGAGAATTCTAGCCTCTGAAAACCCACCAGAGGGTCAGCTACAATCAAGTGACTTCATGGCAATGTGTGAGAGAGGGTAATGCACTGTATCTGTGAATGGTGGCCAGCAGTATCAGTAGTGGCTAACAGGAGAGAGTGGCTCAATGTCAAAGATAGTGCTGTGAAGTCAGAACACATGCATACTTTCTGACCCTCCACCTAGTCTTTAGGAAGCTCTGGTGGCCTAGTGGCAAGAAGCTGGGCTGCAATCCTGAAGGCTCGCTGTTCGAAGTATTATGTGGGAGAAGGATGGGCAGTCTCCTCCCATGTGATTAACTGCCTCTGAAAACCCGCTGGAGGGTCAGCTATGGGTCGGTTCTGACCTGCCGGTAAACAACAACAATAATCTAGTTTTCAGAGACTGTCTCAATCACGCAGGAGCTAACTGCCCATCTCTCCATGGAGCAGCTGGTGGATTCAAACCATCGTATCTTGTTCTATGGCTTCCTTGCTCTGGATTTAAAACCAGCAATTTGATGGCTATTTCTACCCAACTTGAGCAAATAAAAGAATATAGCTTACGTAATATCAGGTTTAGATGCTAAAAAATGGACTAACACAAAGGAAGGAAAGCACTCTCATTCACAGGGTATAAAATGGGACCTTTGGACTTCATTTCGGACAATCTATGAGAATGAGACTATAAAACTTTACCATTAAGGATAAACATTGGAAACGGCAGGACTACTATCACACGGGAACTAACCCAGCCCACAGAAAGGAGCACACAGCGCCGAGCTGGAGTTCGCCCCATGCAGATACAGAGACCGCCACTAAATGCAGCTCTTCTAAGCCTTAGGCTCAAGGGGTACTGGAGTCTTGGAGCTGCTGTCAAAGGTCTCTCAGTTTTCTCACTGTATCCAAAGCAGGAAACTTCTAGATTTGAACTTTGATGGTTTGATTATTATAGATAGGGATAAAAAAATCCCTCAATTTAATTACACAAGTATTAGCACATTTTTAAGCAAACAGCATGCTGTAAATGTGAACGACACAGATTTTCCTTACTGTTTTTCCCAACTACGTGACCTCATACCCTACACTAGTTTCCTGCATTATGTTCTGAATTATAATTGTGAGCCTGTAATTTGTAAAATGAAAATACAGTAAAGGTTTTTTCCTCATAGTTTCACTAAAGACTTTTGACACAATCTTGGTATATAACATATTTCCTCAGTAGATCGAACTTTTTCTCAACTTGTAGTCAAAATATCCACTCCAATAAATACCAACTTTAATTTCTATAGTTACATGATGTCTAAACAGGAACGTGTTCCCAAACTGCACTATCATAAATTGACAGGGGAAAGAAGGGCCATGAGAGAAGGGGGAATAGATGGCATGGAGGTAGGTCTCCATGCGCAGTGACTTTCACTACGCAGACACCACACGCTAGCACAACACAGTCAGAGAGGAGCCTGCAGACAGATGTTCAAGCTATGGAAGTCATCACACATTCTAGAATCAGAAAGACAACAGTAAGACTTACTTAAAAAAAAAAAATCAGCAAAAATTAAAGCAAATAAAAAACTGCTCTATTAAAGTTTAGTTAAAAAGAAAGCGTGAAAACTGACAAGAAATATGCTTGTCTGGGTCCACTCTACCAAAAAAAGCTGATGTCTTTTCGGAAATATGTCATTATTTGACTGGTTCTGATCAATACTAACAGAACAAGTAACTGGTAGGTATCTCTCAATAGTTTTAAGAAGTATAAGCAGTGATCATGAAATAATGTAACTTCTATTTAAAGGACATACAGTTTTATAGAATTTGCAAAATGTTATATCCTCTGAAGAAGAGGTAAATTTAAAAATTCAATTATACTTTTACTTTATGTACAAGGTTTGACTCCACTAGCAGCTCCAAGGGAGAAAGACAGGCGATCTCTGCTCAAGCCGATTCACTGCCTCTGAGAGTCCACCAAGGGTCAGCTATGAGTTGGTCACTACTCAATGGTAGAACAAATTACATATGCAATAGCATTATGAGAAAGCTTAGAATACTGTAAAATGCACACTTTCGTTGGAAAAATGGTGGAACTATACAATGCAGAGTTAGTCACAAATCTTCAATTTGTTAAAAAAAAACAACAACGCTCTTTCTGTGATGCTCCGTGACGTCAAGGGCAGTCATAAAACAAGGCAAGCTATAAGACAGTTCACTAAATAGTAATAAAAATAATGGTGCTATCAGCATGAAGTGTTTTATAAAGATCCGTAGATCTTCAACAAAATTACCTAAACATAGATCCATCTGAGCTGACGCAAATTGAGCATCTAGCTAGATGACCAAGAGTGTGAGAAGAGGGCAAAAACCTTACTAGATGTTAGATCTGGAGTCAAGCTACATGAACTCTAATTCCTTTGAAAACCAACACACCAAAACATGCATAATTTAAAGCACTCGAGTCAAATAACATTCCACATACATACCACTCCACTGTGGCGGGCCTACAGAATAGATTGTTAGGCGTTAAGGAACTTCACTTTCAAGCAAAGAAAAATATATGCTGGAAATCACAACGACTACTTTTAATAAATCTGATTAAATAATTCTGTAAACTCAATTTCAGGAAATTCAATTCAGTAGATTTCACAAAGCATATTTTTCTTCACAAACTCTCTAATTCATACTTCTGCATATGAATTTATGTATTCTTAACCTAGAAAACACTTCTCTAATAAATCATTAATTTGTTCTTAGTTAGTCTGTGGGGAAAAGAAAAACAAACAAAAAAATGCCTGTAGTCCCTAAAAGCATTCTTTGGTATCTTAAGAGTTAGGTGCTTGAAGAGCACTTTATTTCTTAAAATATCTGTGCATTTTCAATTTAGGTAATTCAATTAAGGTCTTGCATAATGTGATGTTTTAATCTGTAACACAAAAGCATAAATAACAGTCCAATCAAGTTAATCTAACCAACATTCAGTTACACCCAACTTACACTCAGGTGAGAGGAAGCAGTATGCCTGGTGCAATATGCCCAAAATAGTTTTAAACTCCTGAATCTAGACAGCTCAGAGAAGTCAGCTATTAAGCTTTATTTGGGGATGCAAGGTGGTGTTAGCAGTGAGAAAGGAGAGTCAAAGAACAGAGAATCCTCAAGACCCGCCACAGTCTGTACCTCAACCACGGTGACTGACTCTGGGAGGATTTATAAAGAACAATGGTGCTATGGCCAAGGTGCTTAACAAAAGCCCACAGAAATTGGAAATGCAATTTTGTCATAAAGCAGGAGAAATTAGCACAGTGTCAGTGAAACTAGTACTGTAGTTCCACAATAGCAGTTGTGACCTTATTTTTATTTATCTGTTTTCATATGAGGCTGTATACAAGGTTTCTGGAGATAGAACCAAAATCTATCATTTCATCCAAAGGACCTGAATAGAGATTGATGTTGGCTTAATCATACTTATTGCAAATATGAATCAAAATATTAGTTAAATACTAAGCTTTTTTTTAAAGGCCTCTATATTTCTTTTTAAGAAGGGAAGTCTGTCCTTTGAGGATATAACTTTCCAACAAGTCCATCTTTACTGTTTTACCTTAAAAGAACAAAACAACAACCCAAACAACAAACTCACTAAGCAATTAAAAAAGATAAAGGAAAATGAAAATCTGAAATCTACTTAGATTGGCTGGAGTTTCTGCTCAGCTCTGTTTTCATTATGACTAAGTAAAAACTAGAAAGTAGGAAGAGTAATTCCAAATTAGGATAAAGTGGGAAAGAGATGATTATTCCATAGCTTTCCGGCACCAAAACAAATGTTATACTATCTTAAAAATAAAGTATTTAAAAAAATAATAGATTTATATTATTTCTCTTCTCAAAGTATTTTCAATATTAATTAAAAACTTACTGCCCATGTAAATGGCCACATCTTTTTAGCTCAGAGGAGCGGGTGACAGCTTAGCTACCATGACAGCAGGGATTTTACAATACTTATTAACCCAAAACCCCAGCCCATCCCTCTGGGTCAATCCCAGCCCACAGTGACCCTACAGGACAGAGCAGAACTGCCTCATAGGTTTCCCGTGGTTGTCAATCTTTTTGGAAGCAGACTGGTCCCTCTCATAGAGCCGCTGATGGATCTGCACTGTTCACCTTTGGGTTAGTGGCTGAGGGTTCTGACCACTGTGCCATCCGGGCTCCTGATGACACTGATGAGAGTGATTATATTTACATTAAGATTGCTGACTTACAAAGAAAACTACTTGATGGTGGTTCATTAGGGAGCTCTGGTGGATTAGTGGTAAGGTGTAGCTGGGAACTCAAAAGGACAAGGTTCGAAATCCACCAGCTTCTCTGTGGGAGAGGGTCCAATCATCTGTGCAATTTACAGCCTATGAAAACCAGCTTTGAGTTGGTGACTTGAAGGTAAATAACAAAAACAGTAAGTAAATTAATTAGGAAATATATTTTTTAAAATTCTAAAACTGAAGATTTTAAATGAATTTTTAACAAGTCAATACAGAACTTTTAATAATACACAAAATTGTCAAGTTTTAGTTTTACAAAAATAAACTGGACCAAATTAGTTATCCACACATTCAAGCATCCTGCTTACAATTTCATTTAAATAAGCAGCCGATAAATGGTTACTACAAAAGATATAAAACAAAAAAAAAAAAGATCAGCATGCCTAAACAAAACTAAAACTTACCTTGCCTTCGTAGTTCATTTTTAACAGCTTCAACACCTCCCGTTTTCTCAATGAAGTCATATATAACTTTGGATGTTTCTCGGTCTTTAAGCTGGGCTTCTGAGATTCCACACATATCAAAAAGATTCTTCAATTCTGGATCTAAATTATTCAACTGTAACATAAAATATCCATGACAATTTTTAAAACATGAGCAAAATAAAATGTAACATAATCATATTAAAAAGCAAACAAAACCAACAAGAAAGAACAAGCAGACTTAGTATTTTACCTCATCTTTTATTTTCCTCTGCATCTTATAGACTTTCTCTAGCTCCTTCAAGAATCAAGCACTTCCAGTGCTCCTCTATTTTACTGTTGGGCTGTCAGACCCTTGAAAATTATGTTTTCTAGCCATTATGTTAGCACCCATTGGGGGCATGGTCTCCAGTTAACTTCAACCACAGACACAAGGTCTTGAAAATCATCAACAGCTGTGGGACCAGTTTAAGAGAACACTTTCCACACTATGAGAGATGGTGGAGGAGGGGCTATGAAAACACTGTGAAAGATGGTGGTGGAATGTGACGAGACTGTGGCAAGGTGTAACTAGAGGAACTCTGGGGATAAAGGCTGCAGTTAAAGGATTTGCTTACTGGATGGTTGAAGGAAAAGGTGACTTGTAAATACTCTGAGATAAAGTTTGCTGGATAATTGAGGAAAACAGAGGCTTCATGCATTTGTGCTGCTCAACTCAACTTAGACTTTCACTGGTTGACTAAAAGGCTATGTTTCACTAACTGAGGAATTCTGTCTGGTTTAGGACTGCTGGACTAAGACTGGACTTGCACTGTGAGACATTCTTTGCCTCCCCCTGCCACCAGCCCCAACCTATTTCCCTAACAAATTCTACAACTCTTAGTAAATTAAGTTAGTAAAATTTTGAGTCTTGCAACAAACACTGGACCTAATATTTGATAGCAAAAGGTGTAGGAGCATGAGGGGATGGCATGTCTGACCTTTTAGCTATTTTGGTGCTATTGATATTATTGATGGGACAGTTTCCCTTTATGAAGCCAGGAGAAGTCTGACTCAGTGACCTTCACATAACAGCTGCTCCTTTTACAACTGTGCTGGTGATATAGTGGTAAGGAGCTGTGCTGCCAACCCAAAGGCACCTGGTTCAAATCTACCAGCTGCTCTACAGGATACAAATGGACAATTCTGTCCGTGTGATTCAGTGCCTCTGAAAACCTACTGGAAGGTCAGCCATGGGTTACTTCTGCCATGATGATACACAAAAAGAAGTATTAAGATCTGGGTAGAAATATAAAACACAAAAAAGAAAATCCACTTAATAATAAGGACTCCTGTATTCCCAAGTACTCTGTACCTTCACAGTACAAATAGGCACTCGATATATGTTTCTGGATTTACAATTTTAACAGAAGGACTAATAATCACAAATAACGTTTCTCTTCAAAATAATTTATCCAAACTGACTGTTCACCAAATGTGAAACACATATAACTTAGGTAACAAAACAAGAAAACGTTTAAATACATTTATTTTGTCAAAAATTTTACCTTTCATAGTGCTCTAAATTAATAAATTATGAAATTGCTAAAAGAACTAGAAACTAAAAGAATCTAGATTAACTCAACAACTGGATCATCACAATATTATGCTAGTACCTACCCTCCAAGTTTTTTGGCTATGTCTATAAAGTTATCATTTACTAAAAATAATTTCTTTGGCTTCAAAACAACTTTTATTTAAGTATTATATAAAATTGAAGATTACAAAGTTGTATCTTTGTAAAGTTAGTAATGGCTGACAAGCCTAAATGGCATTTACACATAAACTTCACTGCCTTCAAGACTGAGACACAGTTTATTCAAATAAGCATTAGAACTCACAAAAATGAGTCCATCAAACAAAAATCTAAAGACATGACATAACAATATTTAGAAAAATCATACTCATGACTTGAAAAGGTACTTACATCAAAGCCAGTATTGGGATCCCAACCAACATGTCCAATATGCCTGGAGTAGATGACAGAAAAACAAAAAAAAAGAATCAAGTGTTTATAGGGCATTAAGAACAGTACATCAGAAATCCAACTCATTCTTTGAATTTTTTTGCTTGTACTCAGTTCTCACAGATGTAGCCATGTTTTTGGTGGGGAGGAGAAGTAGACAGGGAAACCAAGGAAGAGGATAAGATGCTAGGGTCAGCTCTACTAGTAAATGATTCTTAACATTTTTACAATTTGAGAAGGAAATAAACGCTTCTCTGTTAGCCTAGCATAATAATACATGCATTACTACCTCAACTACAGACACTTGGTTTGCAACTGATCAACTTTTTCAACATTGTAAACTACTGTGAGATCAACTTAAAGAGAGCGAGAGAGCTACTGAGACTATAGAGACTGTGGCAAGGCATAGCCTACTGCAGCAAGGGCCAGAACTCTTTGGAGGTGCAAACCAGGAAAAAAGCAGCAGAAAAACCCACGCACGTCCTTTGGAGCCCAAGATTCCTGCCCCAGAGGTATCTTGCTGTTAACTAAGAAGATGCTTGACAGGTGAGAGACTATCTTGCTGTTTACTGAGAAGCTGTCTGAACTAAATGAAGGATTGTTTCTTGCTCTTAACCTGTTTTGGGACAGCTGTATTTTAAACCTGGACTTTGACTACTTGACATCCTTTTCCTCTCACCCTGTTTCCCTAATAAGTCCCATAACTGTGAGTAAAAAGAGAGTCTTAAAAAAAAAAATAAAGAGATTACATGCATTACACTGAAGGGTAAAAAATCTTCCCGTGAGCAAATTAAGCAAGCTTAAGAAAATGATTGAAAAATGTATAAATATCAAGAGTGATGCCTTTATTTAATTTCCACATGATACTAGAGGAGGGAAAAGGCTAGAAATAACTATTTATTGGGAAGTGAAAAATTAATAAACTAAGATACATAGAATATTTATAAAGATAATGCTTTAAAAAATTATACTAACATGTATAGCTCCAACAGTATATAAGCTATGAATAGAAGGGTCCTTTCAAAAAGAAAGGTAAACATTTTAAATTTTTGTTAGGAATCAAGAGCAGCAAATCAAAACAAAGGGAACAGAAGGACTGTCTTACTGGAAATTGCTGGGCGTCCCTATATCTGCCTTAGTTAATCTTTTCTTCTTAGCTTTCCCCTTCTTCTTTTCTTTGATGTGGGAGATGTTGTTGAGTTGTGGGCCATAAAATCTATTTGTTGTGATTTCTGGATTTTTTATATCGACCGTTGCCATGGGTAGGTTAGGACCTGAAAATAAAGCCAAAATAGTATGAAGAAATGGATAAAATTTGGGACAGCCACACTTAACAAAAATAATTTATTTTTGAAGTAGGATTACTACATGGTTATGGTTTCTTCAGGGTATATTCCCAGGAGTGGAATTGCTGGGTTAAATGGTATCTCTATTTGCAACTTTTTGAGAAAGCGCCATACAGCCTTCCACAGGGGTTGCACCATTTTACACTCCCACCAACAGTGAATAAGGGTTCCAGTTTCTCCACAACCTCGCTAGCATTTGCTGTTTGCTGTTCTGTTAAATTTTGCTATTCTGACTGGGGTGAGAGGATATCTCATAGTTTTGGAAACAGATGTTCTTACAGCACCTGTATGAGAGCAACCACATTCTTACATACACACACACTCACGCGTACATGCGTAAACCATAATAGTTTTCAGAAGAAAACAATCAAAACCATTTTTATTTATATGTATAGTTTCCGCTCATTTCTCTACTCCAAAATCAGCCATGGAGAGTACATCTACACATTTGTCAAGCAATTTATGAAGCTCTAGGATCACCGCGCTAGGGTTAGTAGAGGTGAATTTCCTAAGTCTTTGTTAAAAGAGTTGCTAAATAGATTTGGGAAAATCCAGATTATAGAGATGTTTTGAAAATTAGTACTAGACAAAAAATTTCTTTTCGAAACTTTTTATTTTTTACAGATTAAAAAATGAAGGACTTGCAGAGTGAGGTGATCCGCCTGAAGTCACACAACTAGGGACAGGCCAAGATGAACTCCGGCATCTTAGCTCCTAGTTTGCGCTTTCTTTTCATTAGCTTACCCTTTACACAAAGTCAAACCCCAAGGTGACTGAGAACTGTAAATTTACAAATGCTATCTACTATTTCCTTACCAATTTATCAGTTCCTTCAGTTTGTAGTCCAGCAGTTGATCATTTCATAAATCATACTTAGAACAACTCTGAGAATTTAGTAAGATTTATCTATCACACATTCTGAAGAATAAGGTTCTACATTACTTCTGTTGACAACAGTTATTTACTTTGGGATTTGAAGGAGTTAGGAAACATCATTGGAATGGTGTTCTAACATTTAAATATTTGCTTTAAAAAATGAAAATTTTAAAAGTGAGTCCTGGCCACTGCCTGTCTAATGGTCTAATTTCTATTAAGGCACAGAGATTTTTTTATTTTAATTTTTTAGAAGATTTGAAAGTGTCTTCCAAAAGCTCCAATTTGAGGTCTGGCACATTGATAACTTATTAATGCCCTGAAATAAAGCAGCTAGCTGCATGACCACAGCATGATGTAGTCACGGTACCACTGCCACCTAGTGGTGATGCAGGAAGGTAAGTGGCCTCCTCCACTAGCGGAGAAACATTAAAGCTTCTACTTAAAATTATTTATTTCCTTCTTTATTGTGTATTCCAGTAATAGTATTTCATATGTATAGTTCATAAACAAGTATACAAAGACTGGTAATGCAAGCTACATAATTTATAACACTTTTTTCTTTAAATCTGTATTTCATAAAAAAAAATTTGGGACCACTGCTGCACCAGAAAGTTGAGAGTGCGAGCGAGTGTCTCTTTGTTGATGTGTACCACCCAGCTGGAACTGACTCACAGTTGACTTTCCTATGGGTTTTCTGAGGCTGTAAATTGCAGATTGCCTTTCTCCTGCAGAATATCTGGTGGTTCGCCATGCGCCTTTGGGCTGACAGTGCAATTCCTTACCATTAAGGCTACCAGAGCTCCTTAGTCCAGGTAATAAAATTATGTGACAACAGATACCTTAGTACCTAATAGTGACTTGAGTCACTACTGGACTCGGCAATCCTACGAACAATGGCTCTGAATCCTGCCCTATCCTTAGCCAACCTCACCATCTCTGACAAATCTAACCCCATCACTGCATTAACTGGGTCAATCTATTTCATCCACAGTCTTCCTCTTCTGTGCTGACCCTCTACCCTTCCAAAGACTTGCTCCTCCTGACAATATGTCAAAAGTATGTGAGACGGCACTTCACAATCCTTATCTCCCAGAAGCAACCTGGTTTAACTCACTCCTGGACAGACCTGTTTGTTCTCTTGGAAGTCCATGGTATATTCAACGCTCTCCACCAGCACCACAACTTAACTCTTAATCGAAGCAATAAAATTATGAAACCACGAATCCCAAAAGTCCACCTATTCATGTAAATTACTTTTATAGAAATGCACTGTAGAAATGGACTGAAAAAGATTAAATACCATGGCGTATTTTTATTCTTAGCTTTAATCATCAGAGCTTTAAAATTGCACGCTACTTTCTTCCACAATTTCAGATAACGTGACAGGATATCTTCCAAACTGGTCCTCAATATATATTTATACAATGCAAAATTCACAAAGTTAAAGGCTATTAGGCCTATCAAGAAAAAAGGGAAACTCTACAATGCACTAAAGATTAACTCCTCAGAAGAAAGGACTGACAATGTACTTTCAAAAAAATATGCCAAGGAAAACTTTATGGAGCAGAGTTCTAATTTGCATACAGAGTTGCTAGGAGTCAGAATTCACTTGATGCAAATAACAGCAAAATATACAATCCAAATTTAACATCCAAATCTAATATACCAATACTTAGGCCCCAAATCAGAAAGTCATTATGTTATCAACTGATAACACATCTTAAAAACTCTGTATTAAACGTATCCCCCTGAATTCTAACTTCTGCTGAAAGGATATGAGGATCCCCCCCCCCTTTTTAAAAAAGCAACAAGACCAAAGCCAGTTTTTTCCTTTGTAATAACGGTTTCGGAAAAAAAAAAAAAAAATGGTTCCTTACCATGAGGATCAAGTATGCTGTTTAAATGTGGTGAAAGTCATAGATTTTCTCTCTCCAGAAAAGAACATAAAGGCAGTACCTCAGTACACTTACAGATAAGCACTCCTACCTCCCACTTACCTTTTAATGTGATATAAACTATTCATTCAACCTTTCAATCGTTAAAAGGGATCCTAGCTTTTCCTTGCACTTACGTAAGGCTAAGTAAGAACCATATGTACTTGCATTAACTCATCTATAAATTCCACTGAAAGACTTAAAAGGGCACTGTCAATAACAGGCCTTGTTTCTGTCTAGGAGACTCTCTGTCCACCTTTATAAAACTTAGCATACAATTTCAGGGAGAGCTTATTTCTGCCCTAGAAGTTGAGAATCTTTTCTTTTACATCTTGATGTCTTGTTTTTAACTCTTTGACATATTATTTAAAACAAAACAAACTGCCAACACTTTAATTAATTTGTTAAATATACATTTACATATTATATAAAC
>NW_006399931.1:6084550-6108780 GCF_000299155.1 Elephantulus edwardii | reverse complement strand
ATGATAGTTCTTTGTAGATACTATTAGTTCTGAACAAACCATCACAGTAAGCTTTAATACTGAATAGGGGCTAGTTTCATATTAATGAAACATGAAATAATATTTTGAAATAAACAAAAAAAGGTAAGTCTTAAAGTAGGAAAGTCTTAAATAAGCAGGGCAAAAGTTACTGTATTTAAGGAAGAGATTTAAGATCCGATTGTATTGATTCTAAACTTAAGTCAATAGTAAATACAGAATAAGACCTCCTTTGTCCTAGAAAAAAGCCCAAAAATGGTCTATTAAGTCTCATCTTTCATTCAGTATTTTAAAATAAGAACAGAAACTATAATCAAACTATATCTGATCATAGTAAATAGTAACCATTAGTTTATGGTATACACTTCTACAAGGATTAAACAGTAAAATCTCTGGGCCAATAATTATCAAAACACTTACCATTTGGAGGGTCTCGTCTTTTCTCTGTTAGAAAATAAACGAAATGGAAAGATTATTATTAATCATACACAATATGACATCATAAAATGCTAATTCACCTAACCTGTCTCTTATTTCTGAGGGAAGGTACAAGCAGATAAGGCGATCTTCTCTGAGAAGCAGACAGAAGTGAGATGAAAACAACTTATACAAGGCCCCACAGAAGAGCAAGCACGAAGGCTAGCCTGGTGTGAGAGGAAGAGCAGAGTGAGACAGGCATGGAAAGTCGGGGATTGACCATACAGGGTCTTGCCTATGGATTTATTCCATATGCAAGTTCTTCAACCCTTTTTATCCTATCTTATACAGAATCAAATCAATCTGTAGTCTAAAATGTGGTCTTGTTAAAGAACTAATGGGGTATTGGTAAAGAATATTAACTATCCCACCAAATGCCAACAGATCCCACACATCCCATCTTGAAGCAAGTGCGGCCAGAGTGCTCCTTGCAGCAGGGACAGTGAGACTTCCTCTCACAGACTTGGGGCATTGCAAGTCCCTGGAGTAAGACCGCATGGTTGGTACAGGAAGAAAGAGGAAGAGCCTCAACCAATGAAGGGGCCTGACAGAGCGGATGCAACATGGGCTTACAGACCATATGGACAGCGCAGGGTCGGGCAGGCTTCATTCTACTGTACACAGAGTCACCAGGAGCCAGAGCCAAGTCATCAGCCCCTCCCTAACACACGATGGGAAGCTCTTGCGAAGTTTCTGAATACAGACAATGACAAGATCTAACCTCTCTTTTGGAAAAAAAGTTCATTCTGGTTACAATGTAAAAGAGACTGTGGAGGGGCCACAGCAAGAGCAGAGAGATTGGTCTGTGAGCTACCCTGGCAGCGGTAATCCCAACAGCAGATGGCGGGGGCTTTGATTAGGGTGGGAGCAGCAACAGTGGTAAGATGCCGAGAAACTCAGGGGATATAGGACTTACAAGCCTCTACAACTGCACCAGCCATTCTGAGTTTCTGAGATGCCACAGGGAATTACAGAACTCCCCAGAAAAAGATGGATGGAAAGAGTGGAGAGGAAGTGGGAAGACGAATATGAAACCCAACAATGGGAAATACTAATGTGCCACTCCACCTGGCTGGTCTGATAAAGTGACCTTCCGAGACACGTGAAAGTGAGGAAGACCTAGCCATGCCGATCGATGTACGGTAATTCTCAAGGTGCTGTTATTTACATATCCGGAAAGCAAATGCTTCTGGAATGAGTGATTACTTGCTGATCTCAACACTCATGTGAGATCTCTAAAACGGATGTGAAGGAAAACAACATTTAAGAAGGGTTCACTTTTCCTTTTTTTTTAATCACTGAGGGTTCACTTTTCCTAATCACTTCTCTTGTATGACAGCAGAAAGTCTGGTACATTTTTCAATAAAAAATAAATCTAAGGGTCTGTACTCCCTGCATATGTAATCGTTTACAGTACTAGAATCAACTCATGCTAACATCATAAAATCCTTATGGTTTTATAATTTACAGCTTGAGGGACAAAATACAGACAAGGTAAAACTGGACCGTTTGTGATTCTGCTTATTGGTTTCTAGTCACATCCATAGCCTCTGCTCACAATATTATCAAGTATTTAACATTATTTTAACATTGTGAACAATGCCACTTAAGTGCAAAGTTAAAATCCAAAGATACACTTTAATCAACAAGTTATTGAAAGGGTTCTGAGATAAATATGGAAAAACTATTTCTAATAAAAACATTATTTCTTTAAGGTAAGAACTGGCACATGGGGTTTTTTTGCAAAACAAACTATTCTGTATTTTAGGCTTTACAGGCCATAATAGTCTGTGTCACATGACACAACTAGT
Organism: Elephantulus edwardii; assembly: GCF_000299155.1. Classification (NCBI taxonomy): domain Eukaryota; kingdom Metazoa; phylum Chordata; class Mammalia; order Macroscelidea; family Macroscelididae; genus Elephantulus; species Elephantulus edwardii. The sequence continues at coordinate 6,106,474 of NW_006399931.1, read as the reverse complement.
TATAACATGAAAACAGACAGTATGTTAATGAATGAACATAGCTGTGTTTTAATAAAAGTTCAATAAAATAAGCAACAGGCCATATCTGGTCTACAAGCTGAAACTCAGTTATATGTTCTGAGGAGCAAACAAGCAAACAAACAAAAAAAAACTTACCAGATTTCCTTTGTCGCCGGCCCAGTAAGTCTGTAACTGCTTTTCTGAATTTTTTTGCTTCTTCTTCATTGGCAAAATTAAGAGCAACCTGACAAGTCTGAAATATTTTCATCAAAAGAATAAACAAGAAAATGCACAAATTGAGCACAGGAAAAAGATGACCAGTAGAAATACATTTCTGAAAGAAAGGTGACATTACTAGGAGACAAAAATTATTTTATGAACTGAGCAATTTAATGTTTAAGGCAAAGCACAAAAGACTACTGCCAAAAAGAAATTAAAAAAAAAAAAAAAAGACTACTGCCTATCATAGAAGGTGCTCACATAGTAAATGAAGTAGTTCATCATTCACAAAAAAAGAAAACGACAAACAGAATCTGATCTTTCAGTAGGCTAAAAAGGCAAGCATTAGAAAAGTTAGTCAAATGAGTTTATCTTATTACGTTCACAGCTCCATTATAAGTAGCTTAAATTTATAACCTAAAAAGAAAAATAAGGTAGAGAAGAAACTGTTTTCTGAAGAGATGGATATGTCATCTAACCCAAGTTTCTTTTTCCTCCCTTCAAGATATAAAATTTAGAGAAATGCAAAACAAAGAAAATGAAAATCACTTACCAATTCAGATAACTGTAAAAACTTGATATTAAAAACACCTTCCAGCGTTTCCCCCTCATATATACAATTAACTTTGAAAATCTAGCCGGAAGGTGGCTTGTTATCTAATAATTGTCAGTCTCATAACTAAATCTACCTCATTCCCAGTTACTGTATTTTAACATCCTCTGATGGTATAGCTGTAAGAAACTGCTGCTAATGCAAAGGTATGTATTTGAATCCACCAGCTCCAGGGGAGAAAGACGGGCGGTCTTCCTACGCATTTACTGCCTCTGCAAACCCACTGGCGAGTCAGCTATGGGTTGATTCTGACTCGGCAGTAAACAAGAAGAACTACCACTAGAGGGTCTCTGAGACAGCAATGAGAGACACCCTTCCACAAAATAAAAGAGAATGGCTATGTAACATGTTCAATATTTAAAAGTTACTATGAATTATTAGCTACTTAAGACTCTTTTTAAAAAAAAACAGATAGCAAAACTAAGGCCAAAAGAAATTAAAAATACTTGCCCCAAAGTCACAAGATAGGAATTGGGGGGGGGGGGGAATCTCTTTTCTATAATAGTGTAACAGTAGGTTCTATTTTAAATGCTCTTTTGACTTTTCCCACCTTTCGTTTATTTTGGCCCTTAACATGTTGCCGTACACTTTTAAATTGAGGACAGTGCTTAGAAACATTCCCCCCCATGTATTACTGTTATTTGTGGCAATGTGTTAAAATCCCAGGAATATCTTCTTCCTATTTAGATACAATATGTAATAAAGAAGTTGCTAAAAGAAAAAGAATTCTTTACATTTTAAGCAATATTTATACAAAACGCTCTCCAGACAAATGAAAAATAACTACACTAATAGCAGTAAGGGAAAATTGAACTTACATCTCCAGCAAAGGTATGAAAATATCCTCTAGGACTATTATATACAAAGTTATTATATAGTTCTTGTTCCCACAATAGTTTCCCATCCTAAAAAAGAAGGAAAAATGTGTTACCAAAAAAGTTTTCTAGGAATGACAGAAAAAAGACAGTTCATAGGAAGGGGATTTTTAATAGTAACTTTTATCTACATAAATGCCACACATACTTACAATGTATAAGTAATCTACTAGATTGTTAATAAAAAATGTCCTATTAATATCTGCAATTAACTAAATTAAGGTAGGCAATTTCCTCCCATGATTCATGGCCTTAACAAAAGAACAAAAACACTAAATGAGGATTCTTTCCTAACACATCATCATAAGTAAACTGACTTCAGTATGCAAAGATATAATTTCATCAATTAAGCATGCTCAAATATATTTAGTTATATTTTTAACTAGGACAATCAGTAGATAACTGCTATTATATAGGAGTAGGATATTTTTGTACATGTACCAATAACCAGTAATAGTATCATCAGTAATATTTGTGCTTTGCTATGTCACTTGACAGCATCTAACAACAATATGCCTTAGTAAAGCTGACTGGTGGTACAGTGGATAAATGCAGGGCTGCCAACTAAAAGGTCAATGGTTCAAAACCACCAGCCACTCTAGAGAAAGATGAGGAGGTAGTATGCTCCTGTTTAGATTCCTCACAAACCTGACGGGCTATAGTCCTGCTCAGTCTTAGAAGGACAGTATGAGTCAGAATATTTGATTGCAGATGACAGTGGAAACCCTATGGGGTAGTTCTACTCATCTACAGGGTCACTAGGAGTCAGAAATGACACTATAGCAATGGGTTAGGAATTTGGTTCATCAGATATCACAGGAATATTTCATGTTTTGTTTTATCAATTCTGTAGATGCTGGGAGGGCCAGGTAAGACTGTCTCTGCACTAGGGACCTTTGAATGTCTGTTTGCTTCCTAACTAAACACTGGGATTAACAAGATCAATCACAAGGAAGAAAAGCACTGATGATTAAAATTCATCATGGTTAAACTAAGGATAAAATCACTGATGACTGTTAGAGCTGTGGCCACGGTGTAAGAAATACCTCTTTCAAGAGAGGAAGATCCTCAAGGAGACGGACTCACGTGATGACCACGACAACGGGGTTAGCTTGACAGAGATTGTGAGGACGTATAGGAGGAGGCAAGGCTCACATCTACTGAGCACAGCTTGAGTCACAGTCGACCTGACTCCCAACAATACCACAACGGTACAAAAGCACCTAACAACAACTACAGTACCAAAAATATATTTAATCTTGATATCCAAGATAGATTATAATGAATGTTTTACAAAGGTTACTGACTCTTGGAAATGAGTGGTGCCAGAAATGAAATCAAAACTCTAAAATGCAAGGTTCTAGCTACATCAAAACTAAAAAATATTTAAAACATACTATGTCTCACATACTTCGTGTATGTGGCCAGGAGGAACTGGTCCTTGGAAAAGGCAAGACAGAAAGACCCCAGATGAGCTGGACTGACACAGTAGCTGGGGCAATGGGGGTAAGTGTATCAGAGTCAGTGAGACTGGCTCAGAATAGGGCAGGCTTCAGAGCTGTTGGATATAGTGTCACTGTTGAGTCCCATGCGACTTGATGGCACATAACAACATGACATTTTGACCACTTGTAATATCGTCTTCTCAACAGAGCTGTATGTGAATTCCATTTTAAATGTTGGCTTCTTACTGGTGATGAAAAATATATCAAAGGACTTAGGGTCTCATTCAATCTATGCATTTGATCCCCAATCACCCACCACAATCACGGTCACAGTAAAATACTTCCAATAAGAGAAGCATGCCACATCTCTCACTGTCTTGGGGGTACAGTGGAGTAAGTGCTAATTTAGAAAGTACAGTAACTAAAATCTCATTTAATCCTAGTTAGAAAGACCCAGAAAGTGACCCCATTTTGCACATAAAGAATTTGAAGCCCAGTGGTGTAAAACCAAGATTGACTACAGTCAGAAAGTAAGAGCGAGCAAAGTGTAAAGTCAGGAGGGTGTGTGCGCGCGCACAAGAGCGAGACAGAAATTAAGGGTGCACAGTGGAGTGTATCTGGGGCGGTGGAAGGGGTGTGTGTGGGGGGGAACTGTATACCAAAGAACTTTTCTTTTACTTTTTCAAAGAGAGGAGCAAACGGGAATGGGGGGTGGGGGGAATTTGGGGGTGGGCGGGAGGCAGCTGGCTGAACAGGGAGAAAAGTGCAACAATGAATGAATGGAAATACAAAATCTCTGTAAATGTTCATTAAAATTATTAAAATTTTTTTTAAAAGTGAGACAGAGAGAGAATGAATTTTATTGCCCTATTTAAGTATTAACCCCTACGAGGCTTATTACAAGAAATTATGGAGAGTTGGCCTTGCAAATAAAAAGGTTTCAAGGCCAGGTGGTAAGAGGCTGTGCTGCCAACCCAAAGGCATGTGGTTTGAAATCAGTAGCTGTTCCTCAGGAGATGGACAGGGCAATTTACAGCCTCAAAAAACCACTGGAGGGTCAGCTATGAGTCGGTTCTGATTCGATGGCACATAACAACAAACAAGAGCAGCAACTGTAAGATACATTCACGTGGGCAAAATAAATTTGTAATTGAGAGTGAGGGATTATGGAACCATAAAACTGTGAATGTACCTTGTTGAGAAATACCAAAAAGGAAAACAGAGTAGCAGATACAGAGATACAGGAATTTATGCTGCTTTAAACCTGGGCTGAAGTAAATGATAATAGTACAAACCCAACTAAAATATACTTTTACTGTTCCCTGGAAGGAATATGTGTGCTAGTCTCTAATGGACAGGATGAAAGAAAAGAAAATTATTAAAAAAGGAGAGATTGTGGAGAAAGGGCACGATCCAAAGGCATCACTTGAAACAAAACTATAACCAGCTCTATGAGAGATTAAAGCAAAGGATGGAACAGGGGCGATTCCTGATTTAGAAGAGGCAATAGTCTACGGTTCAACACGTTCATACTGCAATATTTAAAATCAAGTTTACCCTTCTAAGAGTAGTATAACTTAAATATTATATATGTGAACAAATTTTCTAAATCTGGAGAAGAGTACTGAATATACCATGGACTGCTAGGAAAACAAACAGATTCATCCGAGAGAGGGTGAAACCAGGCTGCTCCTTGGAGACAAGGATTCTGAAGCTGTCTGACATACTCTGGACAGATGTGACCAGTCCTTGGGGAGGTAGGTCATGCATAGGAAGGACAGCATAGGAGAGGAAGAACCTTGATGAGACAGATTTGGACTCAGTGACGGGGGTATTGGGCCTAAGTGTGTTAATGAAATTGGCTCAGGATAGCGCCGGGTTCACAGCTGTTTATACACGGGGTTGCTATGAGTCACAGGCTACTTGACGGCATATAACAACAACAGTAACAACAAAAAGACTGTATCTCTTTATAGTTGATGCACAAAGCCCAGTTTAATGTAATTCCAAACTCACCTTGATGTCAAATATTCTTAAAAAATAAGATCTCTGTGGATTGTCCTTAACAAGGCAAGCAACACCACTGCACTTCTTTGACCACATACAGTTCCGATCTGCTGCATATAACTGTACCACTGCCGAAGACATAGTCTGCAAAATAGCAAATTCAAAACCATTAGGTTCAAAGAACTCCAATTTCCAGAGGAGAACTGCAGAAAAATACATACATTTGTTTGAAGTGGAAATACGTAAGAGGCAGACATGCTCAATCTTTACAAACCCAAAGTCAACACTGCATCCCAAACAGCCAAGCCATGTAGTCCTTGAGATTTCAGGGAGGCGGCAGATACTGTCAGCTTCCAGAATAAGTGTCCAGATTGCACAAAATTATGTTTCCTGTCTTTTTTTAGTTGCAGAAATGGAATACCGATAAGCCCCACCAGAACCAGTGTACAAATACGTTGCTGGTAAATGACACAAGCCGTCACAGGGGTTAAGGGCTCAGCCCGACTTGCACAAGAGTTCTTATTTGACCACTTCCTAGCTGTGTGACTTCAGATAAACCAGTGAACTTTCTTAAAAGTCCATTTTCTTTACTTACAAATTGGTAATTCTGTACATCTCTTACAATTAAGGTTAAATAAAGATCAACAGCATAAGCAACCTGTTTAGCAAGTGTCAGAGACCACGGCCAAAAAACAGTAGCTGCAAGAGTGGATTTACTATTTCTACCACAGCGATTCTCTAAAAACAAATCTCAAAGTGACAGTCAGAAAGAAAAGCTCTGAAATACAAAGATTGAAACATCAAGAACCTTCTGAAACAGATAATTTTAGACAAAGAGTACATTTGAGATCTAAAAGCCACAAAATGCTTTAAAAAAGAAAATCTCTATTAGCACCAACAGCAAACATAAAAATATAAATAGGAATCTCATTATCAACACCAGAAAGTAATCATTAACAATGCTGAAAAATTAGAGCTGTTCGTATCTACAACATATATTATTTATGAAGTAGACTGAAAAATAACAGTAATTGCTGAAGGGCAAGAGTAATTACTAAAACAGCAACAGCTGAGCGTGTGCAGCCCAAATGACAGCACTCCGCCTCTATCATGGGATTGAGGACCTAGAACCATCTGGAGAAGGCAAGCTCTCTTAACAACAGGAGTGGCTTGGTTGAAGAACGAAACACAGGACAACAGAGAGGTCACAGTGTGAAAATCTACCTATTTCAGACTGGCAGCAACAAACAAGGCTAGAGGCCTGAACAAAAATGAAATGGTCTTATCTAAAGCATCTTTTTTAACGTACTTATTAATCAGGTTGGAATCCTTATGTACAATACATTACTGAAAGAGAACTCTCAACAAAATGCAGTAATTTTAACTATTCCTGACACCTCACAGCTTAGCGACCAAGGGTGACTCAGTTTCCTCAACTGTTAAACAGGAACACATTATTTAAGAAAAAAAGGAATTTGCCTAATGTTATACAGCCAAGTAGGAGAATTGGGACTCCTATTTTGGAAATTTGTGACTTCAGATTAGATCTTCTTACACCTATATATGCTTGGAAGGGTGGAGAGACAGAGCAAGAGTGGAAGACCCTTGAATGAGATGAACTGATTCAGTGACTGGAGTAACGGGGGTAGGTGTTATCAGAGACAGTAAGGTTGGCATAGGATAGAGCAGGGTTTAGGGCTCTTGTAAATAGGGTCGTTGTGAGTTGCAGATGACTCGACGGCACGGAGGAACAACAACAACAACATATTATTTCCCAGTAATGACTACAGCTTAGTGACCAACAGTGACTCAGTTTCCTCAAATGTAAAATGGGACAGCATCATCTAATACGGGATTTGCCTAACATTATATAAACAAGTGAAAGAGCTGGAATTCTTAGCTGGGAAATTTGTGACTTCAGATTAGATATTTTTACAACTACATTATGTTGTTTTCTAATAAAGTGAACACATTATTATGAAATAATATTAACAAAAATTAGCTTCTGTAAACCTGTTACTCACGTCACTATAGACACTGAATCAAACTTGAAAGCAAGATTTATAGCTGCTAATCACAGTGCTCCACCACCCACCCCTCAGTGGGCCCTACTGTGGTAGCTCAGGTGCTGCTATGATGCTAGAAGCTATGCCACAGGTAGTGCAGACGTAACTGTCACTGGGTTCAACAGGTTTCAGGAGATTCCAGATCAAGAAACAAAGTCTCCACAATTACTTCTAAAAAGGAGCAGATGAAAACCTACTGTCAAAAAAGAATACAATACGGGCAGAAGTAGTGCTGGGATATGAGGTCCCTACATTGAAGTCAAAACCCTAGTGGTTGCAGCAATGAACTTGAGCATGTCAGGAAGTTTGAAAGTGGTGCAGGAGTAGGGTACATTTCTTTACACTGCATTGGGAATTGCTATAAATCAATGCTGACTTTGGCAACTAACACCACTTATAACTTATTTAGACACATAAAATAGAGAATTTAAACATACTATCATTTCAGTTAAAACATTATAGGAATTCCTATTTTAAGGACAGAGAATATGAAAGGAAGAAAGATGGCCCAATTTGAGGATATAAAAATTATCTGAATGACTACTGTCTCAATTTTTCCAAGGATAGTATCTAACTAGTAGGTCTGATGGCCTAGTGGTAAGAACTTGTATGCAATTCCAAAGGCACACGGTTTGAATCCACCAGCTGCTCTGCGAAGAAGAATAGGCAATCTCCTCCTGTGCGCTTTACTGCCTCTGAAAACCCACTGGAGGGTCAGCCATTGGGTTGGTTCCAACTCAACCGAACTTAACAAGAAGTACCCTTTTAGGAGTCCCTGAGTAGTACAAATGCTTATGTGCTTAACTAATAATCAAAAGGGTAGCTGGTCAAATCCTGTAACTGCTTTATAAGAAAGCAGCTGCTACTGTAAAGTCAGACTTGAAAATCCTATGGCGTGTAAAACAACTCGGTAACAGCTGGGAATTAATGAACCTCATAAAGACGCTCCCAGATCACAGCATTCAATGGTGGAGTGTTATCTCATCCACACCAAACACCTTGAAATGTCACACGTAACTTCATACCTCACCTGATCTATGATCAACGCAGACAGTAGGAAAATATCTGTAAGTAATTTTTAATTTTTTAAGTGGGGTTTTTTAAAACAAAATTTTTTCTTTTAATTGTGATTTTAACAAAAGGTTACAGAAAAGTTGCATTTTCAGTCAGTCATTGTTGCCCATTTTCTTGCCTTTCCCTTGCTCAGTTCACTTTCCTTTTTTTCTTGATTATAATATTTTTTTAATGAATCATTTTAAAAATGTGACTTTAAAATTGTAAAAGAATTAAAAAGCATAAGAATGTGTGTAGTACAAGGATAGTGGGCTTAAAAAAGATGACTGAAGAACTGTGGAAATACCTCAATTCCCAGCAAGACACTTACTACTTGTGCAAGGACACAATTTCAGAACAACAAGCTCCATGTGAAGGACACTTTGTGTCCAAAACCCCAGCACTGAAAACTTCAGAAAAATATAGATTTTGCACGTTATCATCCAAAGGCATTAAAGACTAAGCTGACTTCAGGAATCAGATGGGGGGGGGGGGTTGCGGCTAACCAAAAAGCACTCACTGCCTTTGGTGTTTTAAATTCACCAGTAGCTCAGAGACAGCAAGACTGGCTGCCTCCTCCTGTGTAATCTACAGCCTGGAGGGTCAGCAATGAGTAGGTTCTGAATCCATGGCAATGAGGCTGACGCTCTGTAGGAAAAGTCACACAAATTATGGAGCTCTGTTGGTCTAGTGGGAAGAGGCTGAGCTGCAATCTCAAAGGCACATAGTTTGAATCTTACCAGCTACTCCATGAAAGGATGGGCAATCTCCTCTTACGCAATTAAACCACCCCTGAAAACTCACTGGAGGGTCAGCTTTGCGTCCATTCCGACTCGCTGACACACACCAACAACAACATCGTACTTTTAGTACGATTCTGTCAAAGTACACTCATTTCCAAAAACAAAGCAATTTAGAAACAAGCCAGTAAAAAGATCTGAAAAAATTTTTTATGTTACCTCTTAACCAGAAAGAAGAAGTTACAACTTTCAAGATGTGTTATCTAATAGAAGCTGAAAATTCCATTATGGAAATCCCCTTGCCAAGGACTATTACTATGTAAACCATCATCAGGATATATAAGTAAATTTAAAAGGTAACCTAAAATTGTACACTTAAAGATTTACATAAATGTAAAACAAATTATTAGTTGTTTAAAAATTAACTCTTGAAATCCATAATTTTGCAAGGCAATGTAAACATTATTATAAAATAATGTAATTTATTTGAATGCTGAAGAAAATGTAATAAGCCATTTTCAGTAACTAAATTTTTTAAAAAATCTGTACAATTACATCATCAGTCTAAATCTATTTCACACCTTCTTTCTTGTAATTGTCCAAGACTGAAAATGACACATCAGTCTTTTCTTGACTCATTCAGAATAATTACTGTAAGAACAGCTTATACTCGTAACACTCATATAAATGCTAGACAATTTAAAAAAACAATGACTATCCCTTGAACTCTAGATTGACAGTGGTTTAATTAAGTTTTTAAAAACATTCCTTCCATTCCTTTAATTATAGCTCATCAACTCCATTACTTTTTGCTTTACATAATCAAGAAGATATTAAAAAAACAACCTAAGGACAAGAATTTAGGAAAGTAATGTTAGGTTAAAAGTTGTTAATTTAAATACATGCACGTGTGTATCCATCAGTCTAAACGGGAGGAGCTCTGGATGTACAGCTGTAGTCCATAGGGAGTGGGTGTGTGTGTGTGGGGGGGGGCTGTGTGTGTGTACCCCACCCACGCCCGTTGCAGCTCCTGTAGGGAGTTATCTGGTGGCCTAGTGACAAGGAGCTATGCTGTCAACACAAAGACACAGGTTTGAATCCATCAGTGCCTCTGTGGGGGAAAGATGGACAATTTCCCCCAGGTGACATACTTACTGCCTCTGAAAACCTGTGGGAGGGTCAGCTATGAGCCAATTCCAACTCAGTGTACCACAACATGATATACTGTATTAATTTTTGTAGAACTCAAACTAAAAAGCTAACTGTCTTCAAGACAGAACCAATTCACAGTTGACCCTTTATTGGGCTTTGAAGCTTTTAAACGGATCAGAAAGGGAGTCACTGCCTGAGAAGAGTTAGCAGCACAACTCCTGCACCCTGTGCCATCTTATCTCATACACTCCTGTGCGTGAGTTTTCAATATTGCCTTCACTGCAGTACCTTATTCATCCTCAGAACTTTGTCAAGGCAGAAAATAAGACAAGGGTGTGTTCTGGGCTATGGCTGCCCTCCCACTGTCCCACCTCTACCTCTCTTGTGTTGACTGCACCAAAAAGGACTTCCCCGATTCCCTAAGGAAACACTGTCTGCTTCTCCTTTATGCTGGTAGAGTAACTCTCTCCATCCCCTCCAGATGTTTTGTGAAATTCTGTTACGCCACAGATCATATGCTAGAATATGTTCTGTATTGCTCTCCTACCTATTAAATAGATCGTAAGACCAACGAGCTCTTTGGATTTCCATTCATTCATTGTTCCATTTTTCTCCCTGCCCCCCCCCCCCCCCCAGTTCGCTCTTCTCTTTGAAAAGTAAAATTCCTTCACTGGTATACAATCTCCCTGACCCCCACCCCACCCTACCCCACCCCGAGTACACTCCACTATGCAACTTTCATTCTGGACTCTTGTCATAACCATAATACTCAATCATATATCACTTTTAAACTGTTCTCTCCCTCAACTGTTTCAATGCAGTATAAGCCTTTACTTTTCATTCTACCTAAACACTTCTCAGTACCCTCAAATGCTCCAAGGCTTGTTAAATTAAAAATAGTATCTTCTGATAATAACAGATAAAGGACAAGAGTATGACAATTTTAGGATATATACTCTCAAGTACTCTACAAGGGCATCATGTCAACAACTTGGTCTCAAGTATTTTAAAATACATGCAATTAAGTATGTGCATAAAGAAAGGGAGGGCCATGAGAAAAATGTTAACTTTTGGCAAATCTGGCTGAAAGATAAACAGTTCTCTGTATGTAGGACATGGTTTCACGATGCCTCTCGGGATCTTCTATATTCTCCTCTAATGACTGGACGCAGGCCTGGGGACAGAGTGCTTACATGCTCACCCCAGCAGCACTCCATGGGGTAAAGATGGCAGTCCGTGTCACTGTCCTGCAATACGATGGAGCAGGTCTAGCCGGTCAGAAAAGACTTGATGGCAATAAATTATCATGGTGTGTGTGACTTACTCTGAGCAACGGGACATCAATAACATAATGCAAATAGAAAATAGAAAAGTCCCTCCAAATTTGGGCTTGTCTCATGCAACTGCTACCCTAATATCTGAAAGGTAAAACTATGGAGATGGAAAGGTAAAACTAGAGAGAGGGAGGCCCAGGCTTCCCATGCTAAGCCCACCTCTCTTTAGATTTTCCTAGGGAGCGCCAGTGGGTGACTGGTAAGTAACTGCACTACCAATTCAAAGACACGGTTTTCAATCCACCAGTTGCTCCATGGGAGAAAAATGGTCAATTTCCTTTAATGTGATTTGCTGCTGTTGTTAAGTGCCACCAAGTCGAATACGACTAGTGACCCTATGAACAAAAAGATCTGAACCTTGTTCCATAACTGTTGTCGTTTCTCTAATGTTCATAGAGTTTGAAAAGCCTGTTGTTTAGGAAGTGGATGCCACTCCTGCTTTCAAGCCTAACTTAACCTGGGAGCTCTATCATGTCTACCACGGGTAACCATTATGGCATTCGGCACACTAGCGGTACAGTTCAGTATCACAGCAACCCCCAGTCATCAAACGGACTAACAAGTGCTGAATCACTTAGAACAATGTTCTTCTCAAACACTTAACACCAGGCCAGAGGGCCCAACCAACTTTTAAATACTCACCAGGTCCTGACTGACTGACTTAAAACGAGAAAATTCCAGCCCACGGCTGATTGTTAACTAAACCAGACGACCAATCAGCTTACACACGATTGTGAACAAAATAAAATGCCCTACCAGTTTACACCTGAATTTCAAGTAAATCAAAAGACCCTATCATCCTCCAGAATCCAAGTGGTTCACTAATGTGATTTACTGCTTCTAAAATCTCATTGGAGGGTCAGCTACTGGACAGTTCTGACTCAACAGTCTACGACCATCACCATCTTAACTATTCTAGCTGACTGCAGAGAGAGCTGAGGTACACCAGGAGGCAAACCATCAAGGAGCTGTGAAACATAATAAACTGACACTGCTTTAAGTCACACATCTGGGGGTTTTGCCCACAGTAACTGAGAACATGTAAGAAATTGCTTTAATATACCGGGGGGGGGGGGGGGAACAAACACAACCAAAGTAGGACTATAATAAATGGTTGTGGCCCTTTTGTCAATTCCCCTTATACCAGATATATATTTAAAACGATCAGTAAAGTTATGTACATTTTTTAAGTGACAAATCATAAAACTTTCAGACATCACTTGCAACACCAGAACATGTCCTGTTGTGAAATCATTACATTCTCTCTCTCATAGCCACACTACAAGGTGTTCATACATCTAAGAAACTATAAACTGCTCTGTGGTGCAAACATTTTTTGCATTACCAGCCAACAGCCAAAAATGATAGATTTCAGAACCACAAAAGCCAAGGCTACTGTCTCCTTAATGTTCTCCTTGAAAGATAATCTCAGGCAGGTAAAAGGGAGATGGATACTGATCTTATTACAGACTGGGTCATGTGTGCAAACAGTGAGGACACTGTAAAAAGGGCAGTCGTTAGGTGTGGCTGGCTCTTTTCTGCTCTTACTTCCCTGTAACTTAAGCGGCCCTATTTGAGAGTGTGTTTGAGTTTATTTAAGGGAATGAAAATGGATGGAGGTCCTTGATGGTTCTCTATCTAGCTCACCAAATAAGACCCATGCCTGGAATAAACATTTAAGAATACTCGTATTCTGCATTCTGATAGAGTTTAGGGTGAAAGATAATAAAGGTGGGAACTGATGTTGCTGGTAGAATTTGAACGGTTTGAAGTCACAAACCATCTGAGATCATTCCACAGTAAATTTTATCAAGCACATACTCGTTGTGTCATTTTAGACAAAGTCAATTTACTTGCAAACAGTCACACATTAGTTAGCACTGCTCAATTTCCCCACAGCCTCATTTTATATTCACCACAAGCTCAGTGGTCTGGCCAAGTTCCTAATTTATCATATTTTATGAACTCTTTCACCTAGATGATTCTCCAAGAACTATACAGCCTCAATAAAATTTTATTCCTTTACTGCCTCCCATGTGGTTATGTTTCCTACTTTGCTTTTTTACAGGGGAAACTTTTTCCTACCTTATTTTGTACAAGGGGAAAAGCAGAGAGGGGTGGGTGTTGGTGGTAGGATAACAGAGGAATGCTGGGGCACAGAGAATGTTTTTGGTTTGTGTGTTTTCTGATAGTAATCAAGGTATTTCTGTCAAAAGTGCACCATCTCTCTGGTGGCCCCCCACCACCTGCACAGCCCCAGCAAGTCTGTCCCTGGTGAGCCACATGATATAACCAAGACATTTTGCCCTTAGGGGAAAAGAGCTGCATAGGTATTGTCTGGCTCTCTGCTAGGGCAGGCAAACTCTTATCAAATTTTATGGACAGTTCTAGGGTAAAGATCAGTGGTCTAGGCAAATGAAGTCAAAAGGCTGGAGGGAGCATTCTCTTACAAAAAGCCTCCCTGAGAAGAAACAATATGAAAGGAATTACAGAGGTGCCATCACCAGTCATCCGTTTCAAAGCATTTCTTTAGGTTTCACAACCTTCAGTAGGAAAGGGAGGCATTTTGACCAAACATGCTAAGGACCCCTTCCTGTAAAAGGCCAGATATGAATGTATTGTGAACTAGATGATTTTTACCTCAGCTGCTGTCACAGCACACAAAAGTAGACACAGCTGACACTTAAAGGCATCGATTCTTCTTGTCTTTCTCATTCACTGTCCAATAACTACATGTATGTGAAGCGTAAATTCTCCTTTTAAGAGAGAATAGAAGATGCAACTGAAAAATACCCAGGGTGGGGGTCAAGTCCACGTAGGTCTTTAAAATGACATTCTTGCTCTTCAGAATTCTACAGAGGTTCCTGACAGCAAATTTGTCTAATGATAGTTTTTTAATTCTGACTGCTGCTTCCAAGGATGTTGACTGTGGATCTAAGTAAAATGGAATCCGTGGCAATTTCAATCTTTATTCCATTTATGACGCTGCTCTCTACTTGTCCTGTGATGAGGACTTTTGCTTTCTTGATCTTGGATTTCTATGGTAAGTGCTTCAAGCCTTCACTCTCTGCATGCCAGGCTGTATCATCTGCATAAAGTAGGCTGTTGATGAGTCTTTCTCCAATCCTGATGTCTCATTCTTCAAATAGCCCAGCTTCCAGAATTATGTGCTCAGCATACATATTCAACAGACAAAATGAAAGGCTACAACCCTAATGCACACTTTTCCTGATTTTAAACCATGGAGTTATCACTTTATTCTCAGTCTATGAACAGGTCCTGCATAAACACAATTAAGTGTCCTGGAATTCTAGTTCGTCTTAGTTCATCATGTATTATGATCCACAGAGTAAGCACTTTTGCACAGTCAATAAAACCCAAGTAAACATCTTTGTTATTCTCTGGTTTTGGCCAAGATTTATCTGACATTAACAATGGTATCTCTCATTCTACAATCTCTCCTGAATTCTGGTTGAAATGCCTGGCAGTTCTCAATGTCCTATGGTTACTCCCCCAGCTCTTTCTGAAAAATCTTTAGCATGATTTTACTTGCATGTGATACTAACGATACTCTTTTGATAATTTGTGCATTCTGTTGGGTCACTTCTGGGGAATTTCTTTTGGAATACTGAGCTCTTCCAGGCAGCTGGTCAGGTAGAGCTTTTCCAAACTTCTTGGCATACAAGAGTGAACACGTCGAGAGGCCCATCTGTTGGCTCAAACACACACCTCAACTGGTGTTCCATTAGCTCCTGGAACCTTATTTTTGCCAAAGCAAAGTTATCACTGGCTCTTGATAATGTGCTATTTCCAAAATGGTCCAGTGTCAGCCAATTCTTTTTGGTACAGCGATTCTGTACATTCCTTCTATCCTCCTGATGTGTCCTGCATCATTCGGCATTCTGCCCACAGAATCCTTTAGTACTGCAATGTGAGGTTTTGAGTTTGTTGTTCAGGTCTATGAGCCTGAGAAATGCTGAGCATGTTCCCTTCTGGTTTTCTAACTGCAGGTCAGGTCCATGCTCATTTTGTTATAATACTTTGTCTTCTCAAAACATCCTTTGAACTCTTCTGTTCAGCCCTCTTCCTTCAGCATTCTTTCTCTCCCTTTATCTTCTCTCCATTAAAGAGCAAATTTTAGAGTCTTCTCTGACATACATTTTGGTCTTTTCTCTCTTTCCTGTCTATATTTGTAAATGACCTTTTACTTTCCTTACAGATGATGTCCTTGATGGCAACCCACAACTCTTCTGGCCGTTAGTTGCTAGTATTCAATACATCTTGAGATGGCTTTTAAATTCAGTTTGACTCTTGTTATCATTGTACCAATGAGTTCGAACTGACCCATAGCTGACCCTCCGGTGGGTTTTCAGAGGCAGTAAACCACATGGGAAGAGATGGTTCATCTTCCTCTTGCAGAGCAGCTGGTGGATTCAAACCATGTGCCTTCGAGTTGCAAGCACAGCTCCTTACTACAAGGCTACTTGCTTTCATTTTCTTCCAATCCAAATTTAACTTGCACAAGAACAACTGATGGTCTGGTTACAGTCAGTTTTTGGTCTAGTTCTACTGGTTTTATTTTTTTGAGAAGGGCGTGTTCGGGTCAACATAAAAAGATTCACAAAACGGGGGGTGGGGGTGGGGTGAATTTTTCTGTTCTATAGAAAATACTGTAAAATTATTTTCATATGAAGAGCTTTTTAATATATAAGTGGCCAAAATGGGTAGGGAAAAAAGTGAAGATATAGAACTTGCAGTTAATTTGTGAATAGCAGTATGTGATTTGGGGGGGATTATGAGATGTTTTGATGTGTTTAAGGAGCCCTGACGGCCTAGCAGGTTAAGTGTTATGATAGATGACAAGCTATCAGTTCAAAACCACCAGCTGCTCCGAAGGAAAGATAAGAGTCTTGTCTTGTTACAGCCTCAGAAATGCGATGGAGGCTCACCCTGGCTCAATGTGAGGATGTGTGGTGTGGTGATATTCTGTAATATTTCCTTATTTTAAATGCATATTCACTTTTACACTTAATTGCGTAATTCTTTCCTTTTTTAAAAAAAAAATTATTTTATTTTTTTGTGTGTGTGTACTGTTAAATCGGATCTGACTGGTACAGGAGGAGACTGCCCCTCCTTCTCCAGCAAAGCATCTGGTGGCTTTGAACCATATACCTCTGGAATAGCAGTGCAGCTTCTTGCCAATAGGCCACCAGAGCCTCTTTGCAATTCTTTTCTTAAAGTGAACTTGTCCCCTACGACTTCCCTGTGTTGCTGTGGACTGTCGAGTCAGAGCCGACCCATAGCTGGCATTACAGGAGATTTTCAGAGGCAGTTAACTGGACAGGAGGTGACTGTCCATCACTCCCCCATGGAGCAGCTACAAGATTCGAACCGGATGCATTCAGGATTGCAGCTCAGGTCCTTGCCAATAGGCCACCAGAGCTCTATTATTACTTTCCCACTCTACCCCATTTGTATACAGTTCAGGCCCTAAATGGGGATCAGCCCTGCTGGGTACAGCAACTACAGCAAAAGAAATCTGTACCCAAAGAACGTCAACTATTTAAGCAAATATATTTATTATTTTATCAAGCCACTCTTAATAACCTTTCAGCAAACAGTGACCTCACTCATTTAAGAAAACTGTGGCTGAGCAACTTTGGGGGGTGGGGAATCCCTGACTAGGTAGGAGAGGCCAATGGGATAGGTACACACAAGGTGGGAGGGATACTTCATGTAACATTCTTAGCAGATGATCACACAGCATTGCTTGAATACTTGCTAAAAGGGGCAGCTCACAGGAGAGAAAAATGTCTTCACTGTTGAGCAGCTCAGTTTGAAAATTCTTAATACCCTTTTCTTTTTTTTTTGCTAAGTTCTACTCTTACGCTTTTTATTCATTTATTTAAATATCTGTTTAGTCATTTATTTTATACAGTGTCAGGTATTATAGCTAGTGACTCAGACTAGGGAGGTATCCTGCTTCTCTTAATTACTGCTGACTCATTATTTCTGTGTTGTGGCAATAACATTTTCACTTACATACATAATTACTCTCTAGCAATCTCAATTCTCAAGTCAATTACTTTTCAGTTAAAATTCATTTTGATTATTCCTTGTCAGACTGGGCTTGCATATCCCCTATTATCTGGTTGTCTTTGGTAAAATGAAGCATATGGTGTATTTCACATGTACTCTGATCACTGCAGTCATTCCCACTTGCCTGGGAGTTGACTGGTGAACCCATGTATGTCACAGTAAACTGCTCTGTAGGGCTTCAATAGCTGCTTTACAGAATTAGATGGCTAGGTCTCTCTTTTGAAGTACCTGTGGTTGCATCTGAACCTCCAAACTTGCAGTTAGCTGCTGAAAGCCTTAAATGTTTATATTTACCCAGGACTCTTGTAAATTCAGAAAATTATAAAATTATGAGAGAGGGGAAATAATTGCTTCCAATAATAAAAAGAACTACGTCGTCTCATTTCATCATACACTAAAGGCACATGACTTTATCAGAACTTACCCTCTGACACACCTCCGCTTTACTTCTACTTCCATGCTCCTGAAGGTTAAGCTTCCTCTCTGACTCCTGACACCTAACTGTGCTCACCTTTCAAACTGGAACTCAGAGGTCATCTCATGGATACCTTCCCTTCCTTTTTTCTGGAACTGGCATTCCACATCATCTTGGCACTTGAGTTAAAGCAGGAACTGAATTATGCACAATCTGTTCACATAGCTTTCCTGAGACTACAAACTCCTTGTAGACAAGGCTTAGATTTCTGTGCTCACCAACAAGTGTATGCATGATTTACGGTACAGAACTATGTAGTTATTAAAACAGGTGTAAGAGGAGCAGATACAACGTGGGGGAGGCCGAGTCTGACTTCTATCTGCTTCATAAAGGGGAATTATTCACATCAATAACATCCATATATCCAAATAAATAGCTACATGGTCAGACATGCAAGCCTCCAAGCTCCTGCATGTATTTCTATGAATCACTGGGTCCAATATTCATTGCAAACAAACTCAGAGTTTATCACAGTTGTTTCTTAAGGCAATAGGTTGGGTAAGGGTTGGGGAGACAAAAGATACCACATAGTGAAAGTCCAGGTTTACTGAACAGCAGCCCCAAGCCAGACTAACAGCAAGACACTAATCACTAATTCCTCAATTAGTTCAGACAGCTTTTCAGTCAACAAGGGGAAGTCTAGGTTTAGAGTTCAGCAGCACAAATAAACCTCTGGTTTTCTCAATCAATCAGCAAGCTTTGTCTCATAGCAGTCACAAGTCAGCTCTTAATTCTGTTATCCAGAAGCAAAACTTTTAACTTTAGCTCCATCTCCAGGGTTCTGTCAGGCTACTCTCTCCACAGTGTGAAACCATTCTCTCTTATATTGGTCCCACAGCTGTTGATAATTTGCAAGACCCTGTTGTCTTCAGTTGAGGTAACTGGAGACCATGTACCCACCCCCCAAAGGCTGACTCAATGGATAGAAAAGCCAATTTTCAACGTTTTAATACTACAATAGGCAACTAGCTCCCACCTAAGCAGTTACTGGGCATGAATGGACTACTATTCTAGAGAACAGGTCTGAGGGCCATTCTGAGACAAACCACTGCATTTATCCAAGTCTGCTGATACAGCAGCCTGAGCTAGGAAAATCAGTCATGTTCTCTGTCATGATACAAACACAAGAGCATGCTCCTATTCATGGTGGGGGGGGTGGTGGACCCAAGGGGAAGCCTGGTCTCAGATGACATACAAAAACTAAAGAACTACTGCAATCAATTAAATAATTGTAAAATACCATAGAGCATTTACGTAGAGTTAGTTATGTCCTAAGTTTTAGAAGTTTTCAGTTTTCAGAGGCAGGAGGAAGCTGCCCATCTTTCTCCTATGTGACAGCTGGTGGATTCAAATCATGTGCATTTGGGCTGGCAGCGGAACTCCTCTCCACTATGTTAAAAAAAGCAACCCTAGAAATTATTATATTATCCAACACAAAAAGATTCATGTATCAAATAAGCTTTGTTTTATAATTATCTATTGTATGAGACTGCTTGTGAAATTACTGTTACAAAGGCAAGCTCCTTTTAGGAGTCAGAATATTATCACACAGCTCCTTAAAGTCAACTTGAAAGAGAAAAGGAAAATAAACCCCATTTATGTAACTTGTATTATCTAAATATTCATTTCTTTCCTTAAGGACTGTTCACAGATGCTCTGCTGGAGAAGTAGGGGCAGTCTCCTCCTGGACCAGACAGATCTGATTTGATGGTACACACAAAAAAACAGTAAAATGAAAATTTTAAAAAAAAAAGGATTGCTCAGCTTCCTGACACAAGATACATAGAAGTCTTGATAAAATATAACGTCTGATAAATGCCTCTTGTTGCTTTCTTGAAAGATGAGTTTAGAAACATCTGTGCAAAAGAGAAACACACTTTGCACAATAAATATAAAATTTTGCACGTCTTTCTCAGATCTTATCCTCCGACATAATTTGCACCCGACAGTGAAAAAAACCTTTGAAGAAAACACAGGAAAAGAATTAACATTCAAAATGTTCAAGTAAATGACTAGTTTTCTAAGAGTTAAACCAAGTTCAGTAATGTATTTAATCTTTTCACTCAACAGAGGCAATAGGTAATATATTTTAAAAAACAGCTTCTCTCAAAACACGGTCTTTTAAGTCTTAGTAAAATTTCAGAACCTTAAAATTATTTATCTAGAATTACTCAAGCTACTGTAATTTTCTAGATCAAGAAAAACACCCACTTCACTACTTAATTAAGCCACACGTTAGTGATACAATGGGATAGTATGTAGCTGTTAAAAGGGGTGAAAAATTCGTGAAAAATTCATGAAGAAGCTCTTTAAGAACCCAGAAACATCTTCAAGATAAAATGCTACTATGTGAAAGAAAAAACAAACAAACAAACAAACCCAAACCACACATACAAACAAAAACAAGCTGCAAAACTGAGAACACAGTAGGAACAGGAATAAATAAAACTGTCTGGAAGAAGACAGAAAATTAGTTGGGCGCTTTCTCTCTCTCTCTCTCTCTGTGTGTGTGTGTGTGTGTGTGCATGAGCGCTTTGTAACAGTTGGAAACAAAAAATTCGCTGAACTCAAATTGGAACCGATTCATGGCTGACGTTTCACGTTTTTTCAGAGGCTGTAAACTGCATGGGAGGAGACTGATCATCTTTCTCCACAGAACAGCAAGTAGGGAGAGGTGGTAGATCTGAACTGGCTGCCTGTAGGTTGGCAGCACCACTCCCAACTGACTAGACCACCAGAACTCCCCACTGGGAGAGAAGAACTGAGCAAGAGGACAAGGTGGGAGGAAACTTTTCAGACTTTATGATTTTTGAAACTATGTGAGTACTGAGTATTTTAACTTTTCAAAAATTAATAATGTGAAAAATAAGCACAGGCAAAATAAAAAAAAACCACACCAAACCCCAAACAAAACAACAAGCCTCGACCCACACCTATTTCACATAGATTAAAGTGTAAGCCTGAAACAGCGGCAGGGTGACAGAAAACAAATAGTAATTTCTGGCTCATCCCTTAAAAATGAAAAGTGGACATGGATCAGTAACTCTATAGTATCTATAGAAAGTAAACTAACAAAACCCCAAATTGTTATAATTATAGGAGATACTCTCCATATCCAATAAAACCAAAATATAAGCTTTCTTTCACAAAACTTCCCTGGTAGTTCGAACTTTTTACACACTGTTAGTCAAGATAATATATGTTAAATTCCAAGTGGCTTTATATTCTGCATACTGTGTATACTGTAGTGTACCATCAAATAGGAACCCACTCATAAGTGACCGTGTAGCAGGTTTTCATAGGCAGTAAATCGCATGGGGGAATTTATGTATGTAGCACATTCAATGTGGTAGGCTTTCTTATGCACATCCAAATAGGGGTGACATCAAGCAGAGAGCAGGTTAAAATGAAAGCAAATAAACCAAATACGAAAGTAAGGGCTTTGCTACAATTAACAATTTAACTTCAATACATCATTCAAGGACATCAAGTATAACAACTGAGACTCTCATATACATTATACATAGAATAATGCAAATATAACAGCACTGCCTCTTCCTTCACCCCAACAAAAAAGACACCAAAGCAGGTATCTTTAGTTTTGCTTTTAAGAGTCACATTTTAATAGACTTAAAATCGCAGTATATAACATTAATAATGAGCTGGTAAATAATTTTAAAATGGAAATTATTTACTCAATAAACCCAATTTTATACTTCATCAGAATGCACAATTTTGCTAGTTTCAAAAGACAACTTTAATTTATAATGCATGAATTCAATATTTCTTTCTTTTTTTTTTAAATTATATTTTATTAATTTTCATAAACATTTACAGAGATTTTGG
>NW_006399931.1:6058513-6084150 GCF_000299155.1 Elephantulus edwardii | reverse complement strand
CAACCTAGAAGACACAAATTTGACTAACAAGTTATAAGTACATGAGTCCAAAAATTATGGAAAAGTAAAAGAAAAGATTCTTTCATTGTTTTCTAATTCAATATTTCTAATTCTGGTTAGCATGCGTATGTTTAAACTTCTCCAAAGAATGGGAAATTTACTAAAATAAAAGATCATGTTCTTTTTTTAAAAGTCTTTACCCATTGACAAACCAAGAACTAGGAGACGGGGGGAGGAATCTAATGTTCTTGTATAATAGAGGGTGTTGGGATGGTCACTGGAGTTCTTTTATATAATACTCTGATGGTGAGCTCTGACTGTGTAGTCCTTGGCAGGCTGTGCTAACCGAAAGGCAGTCTGTCTCCGGTGGTTCAAATCCACCAGAAGCTCTGAGAAAGATAAGTAATCCAATTTATACCCTCCAAAAAGTTGCTGGAGGGTCAGCTATAATTAAGTTCAGACTTGACAGCAATGAGAGAATATATATAATCATTCTAAGTAAGTACTATTTAAGGTAAAAAGAAGGTTAGTATCTCACTTCAGTAGCAGTGGCAAAGTTTAACAGGATAGCAAGTAATAAATGCTGGAGATGTCCCGATATAGGAACTCTTTTACATTGTTGGTGGTATTGTACAATGGTACAACCACTCTGGGAAGCAGTTTGGTGCTTCCTCAAAAAGCTGAACATAGACATTTCATATGACCCCCACGATTTCACTGCTTGGAATATACCCCAAGAAAATGAGAACTGAAACACAAACAGAGACTTCTACATCAATGTTCATAGCAGCATTATTCACCATTGCAAGAACATGGAAACAGCCCAGATGTCCAACCACAATCAAATGGATTGAGAAGTTATGGTACATTCACACAATGGAATACTACACAGCACACAGGAGCAATAATTTTGTAACTTGGGAGGGACTGGAGAGTATTGTGCTTAGTGAGCTGAGACCCATAAGGACAAATACTGTATAAAACCATTATTGTAGAATAAGCGTGAGGATGGGGGGGGGGGACAGCAGAGGGGCGAGGATGGGAGGGGAAATGAATCATGGGGTCACATAATTTGATGAGGGGTTAGGGAAATGGGAAGGAAATTGTATGAATTTCTCAATCATACTAGCCACATTTCACCTGCTCAACAGTCACACGCACAGGGAGCTGTGGTGGCCTCGTGGTAGAAGCTGTGCTGCCAACCCATTGGCATATGGTTTGAGTTCACCAGTTCCTCGTGGGTGAAGGATGGGCAATCTCTTTCTATGAGATTTATTGCATCTGAAAACCCACTGGAGGGTCAGCGACAGATTGGTTCCAATGCAATGGTACACAACAACAAATGCTATACTAGACAGTACAAATATAAAATATGTCCATCATAAAAAGTTCTACTGGACAGGATCACTCCCAAAAGTATCAGGGAAGAAAGAGAATTTATACAAATACCTTCTAAGAACATGAAGCGAAAATAATATCAAGGGTAGGTCTGAGTCAGGATCATTAGACAAAGGTATGTTCGCCTACAAAAAACCAATTTAGTCTGGTTAACTGGAGACTAAATGTAAGAACTATTTCCTATATGTATTAAATAAGAAGGTAATTCTGAAATAATTCCTGTCTTCACAGTTTATAACACAGAAAGAGGTATGTTTATTTTTTATTTTTTTTTAATACTCTAACAAGTTATGATACAAAAGTCCTTTGGACAGACTGAAAAGGGGAACCGAGAATTCTAAGTGAAGACAGGGTTAGGGAGACAATCTTAAGGGATGGTCCAGAGAAGTGTGATGACTGAAAGTGTGACTCTGGGTTAGACTCCAGCAGTTAGCTGTTACTTTTCAGGCAATTACGTAACACCCCATCCCTGTCTCCTCATCTGTAAAATGATGAGGGTGCCAATACTACTCATTTCCTTTTATGTGGCTGTTATTATTGCACGCTGTTGAGTCAGATCTGACTCATAGCTGACCCTCTAGCAGGTGTTTAGAGGCAGTAAACTGCAGGGGAGGAGACTGCGTAGTTTTGGGACTGCAGTGCAGCATCTAGGCAACGAGAGCTCTTTATATGGTAGTTGTTAAATGCCATCAAGCTGGCTCTGACACATAGTGACCCTATGCCCACCGAAAAGTCTACCGGATCCCGTCCCCTCCTCATGACCTCTACTATGCTCAAGCCCACTGTCACCGTGTAAATAAATCTCATTAAGTTTCTCTCTTCCTCTCTTCTGACGACTGTTTTTCCAAGCATGTTTCCTCCAAGGTCTTGCCCCTTATGACAAGAGGCCCAAAGTCTGTGGCATCAAATCTCATCATCCTCACTTCTCAGAAGCACTCTGGTGTGCCTCCTCTGAGATTTGCTTCTTTTGGCAGCTCATGGGATAGTCATTACTCTCCACCAATTCCACAAGCCAAAGGCCTCACAGTCTTCCTTATTCACTGTCCAATTTATACCTATCTATGAAGCAGCTGAAATGACCATGGCTTTGCTCAGGTGCACTTTCACAGGCAAAGTGCTATCATTTGTTACTATGTTCTGCCTTGCTCCTTAGTATTTGAAAAAGGACAGAAGACTGGCCCAATGCAACACATCTTGGTTATTGCTACAATGGATATCCATCGTGGTTTCAAGAAAAATTAAATCCTTGACAACTTCAATCTTTTCTCCATCTATCATGATGTTGTCTATTAACCTAGCGGTGAGAATACTTCTTTAAGATTGCTGTTGTTAAGTGCCCCCACTGAGTCGTAGACGGCTCATAGCGACCAATGAACGAAAAGTCCTGGATACCTCCTGTATAACTTTCATTCTTTATCCAAGTTCATAGAGTTTCTGGAGGCAAGTTATTTCGGAAGTGGATGCCACTCCTGCTTCCAAGCTTGTTTTAAGTGGAAACCTCCACCAAACACTGTCCACCATGGGTAAACATTATCACATTTGACACATCAGTGTCACAGTGTTCAGCTTCACAGCAACCATGAGTTACCTCTGTACAGCAATGCACAGACCAGGGCTAGACTGCTTAGAAGAATGACAAAAACAATTAAAACCAGGCCTGAGGGCCGCGGATTAAAGTCACCCACTTCTGGCTTGGTAGTATCATCACTTTCTTTCCACTAGACCACTGAGCTCTCTTGTTGTTGTTGTTGTTGTTAAGTGCCACTGAGTCGGAGACAGCTCATAGCAACACTATGAACGAAAGTCCTGAACACTTGTACAACTTTCCTCGTTTCTCCAAGATCATAGGGTTTCCAGAAGCAAGCTATTACGGAAGTGGATGCCACTCCTGCTTCCAAGCTTATTTTAATCAGTGAGCTCCACCAAACACTGTATACCATGGGTAACCATTATCACAGTACCCTAAATGGCTCTCAGGATATGTTTTCTATCTACGAATACAGTTTTTGTTTAAAACTAAATCTAGACACAACAGTATGAGAAAGAGAAAAACGGCACTCTGTTTAAAAATAAAAATCACAAAATTAAGATTCAACTAAAACAATGCACTCAACAAAATTCAGTAAGAAGACACCACACTGTTAGCTAAAAATTATAACCCACAGTTAAGAGCATGATTCACTAAAACAAATCATGACTTTATCACTCAGCTGTACCGAGAAGCTCTGGCAGCACAGTTCCCAGGCAGTTGTGCTACTAACTTCAGAGGCAAGGCCTCGCCTGGGGCACAAGGCCACCAGTGGCTCCTCAGGAGAATGATGGGCCATCTCCTCCCAAGGGATTTAACGCCTCTGGGACTGTGAGGTGGTTTGATGACAAAATGTGAAAGAATGGTTCTTCCTAAGCACTAAAGAGTCTCAAAGCGTGTCGAGTATCAAGTGGCTAAAACATAATATACAGAGAAGAAATAGGGTAAGAAAATGCAAGCTTCATTTCAAATCTGAAGTATCTAAACAGTTACTTCTTAAAAAAAAAAGATAAGAAAAAAGGAAGAGTTACTTCTATCAAAATTAAATCAAAAGAGCAACAGAGGAACACAGTTACAGTGCAAGAGGTGGTGCCAGATTGGCTCAAAATGAGGAAGTCTGGTAAGCAGGAAATCATTTTCAGTATATTCAATTAACTAGTCCATTTTGTGGTTTTCCACAGAGTTACACAGAAGATTTTCATCTTTGTTTTTATTACCTTGCAAGTTGTCTAAAAGGTATGCTGAAGAACAGAAATAAAATGCAAACTGGAAAAATGTCAAATTTTACAGTAGTCATATTAAAATTAAAAGAGTAAAATAAACTTTATTACATTTCCTTTAATCAATAAGTAAAAACATTGTATCACTACCTGTAATGAATAATTTTAATTTATTGTTGTATTTTTCCTTGTTTTAGAAAATTTTAGAAAGCCAGTGTATTTTTTACTTGTGGCACATTTCAGCTGAATGAACCACTTTTCAACTGGTCAACATCAAGAAAAGAAAGACTGGGCCAACTGGCAGCAGCATGATAGAGAAGACAGTGAGATAGTTAACAGCTTCAGTTTGCTTGGTTCCACAATCAACTCTTGGTACCAGCAGCTGGGAAATCAATAGAGAACTGCCTTGAGGAACTCTGCTGTCAAGGACCTATTCAAAATACTGATGAGCAACTATGTCAGTCTGGAGGCTAAGATGTGCCTGATCGGGTCATGGTCTTCGCAATTACTTGCTATGCATCCGAAATCTGGACAATGACTAGGGACGACAGAAGGAGACTTGATGCCTTTGAGCTGTGGTGCTGGAGAAAAAATACTGAATATATTATGGATTGCTAGGAGAACAGATTCGTCCCGGAGAGGGTGAACCCTGGCTGCCCTTTGGAAAGCAAGGATTCTAAAGCTCTGTCTTACACACTTTGGGCATGTGACAAGGAGGAAGCAGGGACATCACTCTTGGGACAGCACAAGAAAGGAAGACCCTGGGTGAGATGGACTGACTCAGTGACTGAGGAAAAGAGGGTAGATGTGTCTGACTGACACAATGAGGTTGACTCAGGACAGAGCAAGGTTCAGAACAGTAATACATAGGGTTGTTATGAGTTGGAAGGGACTTGACGGGACTTAACAATAACAACAGGGGCTTGATGGTAAGAAGTTGGACTACAGTCTCAAAGGCAGATGGTTTAAATGTACCAGCTATTCTGCAAAATGATGAGCAATCTCCTCTTATGTGATAAACTATTTACGGCCTCTGAAAACCCACTGGAGGGTCAGCTACAAATTGGCACACAACATCAATAGAAGATTATAATCATTCAGAATATATTTACTCAAAGAATTAAAACAGATTTTACTTCTCAAAACTTCCTTTTGTTTTCTCAAAAGTGGGGAAAAGATCCAAATCATTAGCTCTATCAAACATGTGATAAAAAAGTGAAGAATCAGATGCTCCGCTGGAGGAGGGGCAATCTCCTCCTGTGCCAGTCAGCTCCGATTCAATACACAACAAGGGGGAAAAGGTGCAGAATTCATTCCTTCAATATAAACCTAAAATTTCCTACATAAGAATGTTTACATTAATAAATACATCACACTGATAGACACATAAAGCTGAAAAGGTTATTTTTAATATCATGTGCTAATGCTTTTATATGTCAATATTAAAATAGCTCTTTAGGTATCTTTTGTAGTATATTTTACTAAATCAGATAAACTTACCCTACTAAAAAAAATGTAAACAAAATACACTTTTATTGTAAATACAGCAGACTTCTTGCCAGAAATGCTGACAGTAAAACACATTGTTTAGTAGACAGCATTTCATTCTAGGAAGAATTCAAGTTATTTGGAAAATACACTGAACAAAGGCAATTCAAATTCATGCAGAAGACACCAAGAGTCTTGAGAAACAAGAGTAAGCAGCAAGCAGAGCACAGTTTCAGTCACTTTTCTTTACCCTGTGAAGGACCTGCTATTAGCAGACAGGCCAGAAGGTTTATACTGCCATGCTAACTTTCAGAATGAGAAAGAAGGGCAAGCCACACATAAAACCCGAGCGGTTAGAAAAATGTTAGGAAAACACCACTCAAAGAGATTTTAATTTTGGGAATATAAATTCTGATAATCTCTTCCAAATATTATTTTTATAAAGTTACACTAGAAAGGAAGGCTATACACTAATGAAAAAAGCAATTAAAAAGTTCCCTAATTTATCCACAGATCTTGAGTCATGTCTGAAAACTAGGAAATTATCATTTTGAATATATAGTATTTAATTAGATGATCCTAAATCATTAATGATTTAATCATTAATAAATCATTTCATGAAGAGTACTGACTACCCCACAGACTGTCAAAAGAACAGCTATGTCTTTGAGAACGTACAGCCCCAGTGCTCCTCGGAGGCAAAGATGACAAAGCTTCATCTCACATACTTTGGCGTGTTGTTAGGAGAGGTTAGTCTTTGGAAGGGATATTATAATTGTAAAGGTGATGGGTTAGTAAACACGAGAAAGACCCTCAACCAGATGGAGTACTATAGAAACTGCTACAGTGGGCTCTATTACTATTATTAGGTGCTGTCAAGTACAACTCACAGTGATCCGATAAACAAACAGATTTGAACCCTGTCCTACCTTGTACACAGGTACAACCTAATTTGTTGCTACTTAGTAGACAATGACTGACAGATCTATCTAGTAGACACTGACTGACTGTGACAACCTCACAATCTCTTGACACACTCGAGCCCATGGCTGTAGTCACTGCGTCAATTCACCTGGTTAAAGGTCTTCCTCTTCTTCGCCATCCCTCCACCTTTTCATGTATGATGTCCCTCTCCAAGAAACAGCCTATCCTAGCAACATGCCCCAAATATGTGAGGCCAAGTTTCACTCACCATCCTTGCTTCCAAGGAGCAGATAATTTGGCTTCACCCTCTTCAAGACATAGTCATTTGTTCTCTTAGGAGTCCACGGCTTATTCAGTATTCTCCTTCAACACCACAACTCAAAGACATCAATTTTCCTTCTATCATCTATTCACTATTTAGTTCTCAGATGCATAGTAAGTGACTGAAAAGACCACAGCTTGAATTAGGCACACCTTAGTCTTCAAACTGACATCACTGCTCTTGAGCATTTTGCAACTCACTCACAGCTGACCTTCCAGCAGGTTTTCAGAGGCTCTAAAACCACATGAGAGGAGATTGCCCATCTTTCTCCAATAGACAGAGCTGTTGGATTGGAACCATGAGTGTGCTGAAGTCTTTGGGTTAGCACCACTGCTCCCTACAGACGAGGCCACCAGAATAAAATGAAACCATTCCTTAATGATAAAGGGTTAACGAATTAAGAGTACTTAACAAGTTTATGCATTTAATAACAGTTTCAAAACAAATAAAACCTGATAGAACTACAAGGAGAAACAAAACAAATCCATAATTACAGTGGAAGAAATCAACACCTCCTTCTTGATAATCAAAAGAATGAGAAAGATTGGGAATCAGTAGGATTACAGAAGACTTGAATAAGGAAGGCTATCATTCAATAACCTAAGTTACATTTGTTGAACAATTATCTGACAAAGAACACTAATTTAGACCCTTGTTTCTGATAGAATAAGTAGATCTGGTGACACAGTGTGTTATGTGTTATGCTAACAGAAATGTTTGTGGTCAGAATTTCCTACTCAGCAAAAAGCGGTCACTTTCCTCCTGGGAAGATTTACAGCCTCAGAAATGCAACAGAGGGGCATTGTGATTCTGCACTGCTTCAACCACACTAGCTTTGGTTTCTTAATTTTATGAAACTAAATAAATATAAAAGGACAGGAGCACAACCTAATTCGTTGCTATCTAGTGGACACTGACTGACAGCCGACCCTCCAAGGCTTAGGAGGAGATTTCTTATCTTTCTGCCTCAGAACCTCTACTAGATTCAAAGCACTGGAGAGGCACAGCCTTTGTGGTTAGCACCTCAACTCCCTGCACGCTATGCTCACATTGCAATTAGACTAGAAGTCAACAACAGAAATATATGGAAAATCCCTCCTGAGTATGTTAAACCTTAAGCCTAAATTTACTAAATATTGAAAAGAATCTTTGTTTTCTCGATATTGAGGTACAATCCACACCGAAGGCTGCATTAGTTGATCTTCTCCAACAAGTTTCAAGTCCTCCTCACTTCCAGAAAGCGAGGTTTTGTCATCTGCACAACTCAGGTTATTGATGAGTCTTGCTCCAATTCTGATGCCACACTCCTCTTCATAGAGTCCAGCTTTTTGGATAATTTGCTCAACACACAGACTGAATAGGTATGGAGAAAGAATACCACCCTGCCACACTCCCATCTCACTTTTAAACCATGTAGTGTTCCCTTGCTCAGTTTATACAACAGCCTCCAGGTCCAGATATAGATTTTACATGAGCATAATTAACTACTCTGGGACTCTCATTCTTCTCAATGTCAGCCACAACTTGTTATGATCCGCACACACAAAGTTCTCTGTATAATCTAATAAAACATAAATAGACATTCTTCTTATATTCCTTACTTTCAGCCAGGATCCATCTGACATGGTGCCACAGCCTCTTCTAAATCCTGCTTGAATTTCAGGCAGTTCCCTATCTATGTACTGTTCTAGTCGTGTTTTAATGTTCTTGAGTAGTATTTTGTTTGCATGTGATACTGTTCAATAATTTCCACAGTCAGTTGGATCACTGTTCTTGGAAATGAGAACAAATATTGATCTCTTCCTATCTGTTGGCCAAACAGCTATGCTCCAAATTTCCTGGCACACACTGGTGAGGGCATCCCTGAAATGAAGATTTTTAACAATGGACCGACGGACAACATCATGATGGAGAGGAGATTGAAACTGTCAACAGCTTCATCTTGGCTTGGGTCCACAGTTAATACCCTTGCTACCAGCAGTCAGGAAATACGGAGATGCATTGGGAAAATAAGCAGTTTGGGACCTCTCCAAATTATTGAGCAGAAATGATGCTGGTTTGAGGATGAATACACATCTGATTTAGGCCATAGTCTTTCCGGTCAGTTGCTATGCATCTGAGAGCTGGATGATGAATAACGATGACAAAAGAGGAACTGATGCCTTTGCGTTGCAGTACTGGAGAAGAGTGCTGAATATCCATCCCATGGACGACGAAGAGAACAGATATGTTTTGGAATGGGTGCATCTGGGATGCTCTTTGTAGGCAAGAATGAGGAACCTTCACCTCATAGACCTTGGCATGCTGCTACCAGGAGCTATTCCTTGGAAAGGGACAGGATGCCGGGAAGGGTCAAGGGACAGCAAAGGAGAGGAAAACCCTCAGTCAGGTGGACTGACACAGTGACTGTTGCAATGGGCTCTTGTGTGTCAGGAAGTGTGAGGATGGCGCAGGATAGAACAGGGTTCAGAGCTTTCGTTCACAGGGTTGCTGTGAGTCATACTTGACTTGACGGTACCTAACAGCAATACAGGAAAAGTGAAAGTGGATAGGGATATCGCTTCAACAAGACCAACTATGAGCTGATACCTAACGAAGCTGGGGAACAGGTACACACAGACATATTAAGTCATATGTAAATGTTAGGAGAGAATGACATCAAAACATTAAAAGCTTTCTAATCTCTACCTGCCTTAATCAAGCTACATCAGCATTATAAAACCGTTCAGTTAAAAATCTGTATGTCACAGAAACAGGCAAGAATGAAGAACTAGATCTAAGGGTATGTGGCTAATTCCATATATTATAAAGAACATCGCTTTGTACAGGTAGGAGAGAAATAAATTGCTACATAAAATCTGTTGGAAAAACTAGACATTTGTAAAAATATAAGGATGGAAGGCTGCTACACAGTTTTTCCAAAATAATTTCCAAATAAAGACATATATATTCAAAATAAAGCCATGAAGAAACGGAAAAATATTTTGGCTATGCTGAGGTAGGCAACCTGATAGAATAAAAGATGCACATTATTACACTTTAAAACACAATGAATTTATAAACTATGCAACTACCATGCAAAGGCATTTGACTGCGTGGATCATAACAAACTGTGGCTGACTCTGAGAAGAATGGGAATCCTAGAACATTTAATCGTGCTAATGCGAAACCTATACTTGGACCAAGAGGCAGTCGTCAGAACAGAGCAGGGCAACACTGAATGGTTCAAAATTGGGAAGGGTGTGCGCCAGGGATGTGTCCTATCTCCATACCTTTTCAACCTGTATGCAGGGCAGATTATCCGAGAGTCTGGGCTCTATGAGGAGACGGATTGGTGGAAGATTGATCAACAATCTGTGTTATGCAGATGACACAATCTTGCTTGCTGAAACTGAGGACGTCATGCACTTACTGCAGAGGGTCAAGGACTGCAGCCTTCAGTATGGACTGAGGCTCAATGTCAAGAAGACAAAGATTCTCACCACTGGACCAATTGGTAGCATCAGGATGGATGGTGAAGAGATTGCGATTGTCCACAGCTTCAGTTTGCTCGGCTCCACGGTCAACACTCTTGGCACCAGTAGCCAGGAAATCAAAAAACGTATTGCGATGGGAAAGTCTGCAGTTAGAGACCTCTCTAAAGTACTCAAGAGCAACGGTGTCTCTTTGGAGACGAAGGTGCGCCTGATACAGGCCATGGTCTTTGCAATCACTTGTTATGCATCAGAGAGCTGGACAATGACTAGGGAGGGCAGAAGGAGAATTGACGCCTTTGAGCTGTGGTGCTGGAGAAGAGTATTGAATGTACCATGGACTGCCAAGAAAACAAACAGATTCATCCTAGAGAGGGTTAAGCCAGGCTACTCCTTGGAGGCAAAGATCCTGGGGCTTCATCTGACATACTTTGGACATGTTGCAAAGAGAGACAGGTCTTTGGAGAGGGACATCATGCTGGGTAGAGGGACAGTGCAGGAGGGGAAGACCCTCTATGAGGTGGATTGATTCAGTGACTGGGGTAATTGGGATGGGTGTGTTAGAGGCAATGCGATTGGCACCGGAGAGAGCAGGGGTTAGGGTTGCTGTACATAGAGTCGCTATGAGTCGCAAGGGACTCGACGGCACATAACAACAACAACAACAACAACAACAACAACAATGCAACTACCAAAAACATGGTACAAAGTTCAAAAATTAATGGTAAAATGATTTACAAAAAATGATTCTCTAATGTATAAAAGGGAGGTTCTGGTAGCCTAGTGGTAAGAATGCCCATTGCTATACTGAAGGCACAGCGTTCGAGTCCACTAGCTGATTTGCTGAAGAAGGATGGACAACTCGCGTGATTACTAACTCTGAAAACACACTTAATGGATTTTCAGCTATGGGTCAGTTCTGACTCAATGGCATACAACAACAATAATGTTTTAAACAATGTAGAAAATTACAGCTCTTAAACTGTGTCCATAAACATTTGCAAAGCAATGAGTTTGAGTTTGAATATACAGAGTTCCCTCAAATCAATAAAAAAGGACAAATAATCCAATAGAAAAGTCTAAAGACAGAAAAAAAGAACATATAAAAACCAGAAATGACCAAAAGACATAAAAAGACGTTCAACCTCACTAAAAACCACAAATCAAATAATGAGATTTTTCACTAGTAAGACTAATGTCAGAAGGATCTTGGCTGAAAGCAGAAGAGTACCAGAGGAATGTCTGTGTTTCATTGACTATGCAAAGGCATTTGACTGTGTGATCACAACACACTGTGACTGGCTCTGAGAAGAATGAGAATCCCAGAACACTTGGTTGTACTTATGCGAAACCTATACTTGGACCAGGAGGCAGTCGCTGGAACAGAGCAAGGAAACACTGCTTTCTATCTCCATATCTTTTCAATCTATATGTGGAACAGATTATCCGGGAGGCTGGGCTATATGAGGAGAAGTGTGGCATCAGGATTGGAGACAGACTCATCAACAACCTCCATTTTGCAGATGATAAAACCCTGCTTGCTGAAACTGAGGAGGACCTGGAGCGCTTGCCACAGATGTTTTAATACCTAGTGTAACAAATGTTTGGGAGTATAATGCAGCAATTCCCATTAATATTTTTAATGTTCATGCTCTCTAAATGGAAAAAGTAGCCCTTTTGGTTAGCATTCCAACACAGACTACGTCCTGGTGGTAGGGAGGTGTTGGGCTCCTAACTGAAAGGTCAGCCTTTCCACCAGAGAAAGCTCTAATTAAGATTTACAGACTTGAAAACACCACGAAGGTCACTGAGTTGAAATTGACTCCACGGCAGTGGGTTTGGCTTTGGTTGTTCCACAAACATCCTTGAAAAGACACATGTATTCGATACCTGGGGTATTATAAGGAACTCACATGTTCAAATCCTGCCATTCCCACCTCCTCCCCCAATTAAACATGCCAGTCTGGCCTTCCTCTCCTAGCCCCAGTCACAATCTTTCTAGCATTTAGCTTTGGCACAGCAACTAAGCTTCACTGACGAGGAACTGGATTCACTTGTAGTGGCTGCCTGTAGAAGACGATGAGGATTCAGAGAAAATCTGAACTCAAATAAGAAAAAAAACACAGAGAGTGATTGGTGGTGTCTGGCCTGGGCAGAGACTATCCCTCGCAATCTTCTTTTTGGTTCTAGACCATCCTAGAATTCAGGTTCCTCAGTTAGGCCAGTTCCCCAAAGAAAAGGAAAGAAGTATTTAGTTAACTTCAAAGCATTACTTCATCATTCCAATTATAAATAATAGTTACTATTTTTCCTCACTTCTTCCTTTGATTCACTTCTAGAATAAAACATAAATGTCTGTGGCTCCTTACTATCCAGACTAAAATTCAACCCAAGGTTCTCCTCAATCTAGCCTCAACTTACCCTTCAAACATATTTTCTAATTCCACCCTTGCCAGTCTATTTATCTCCAAATAATCCCCACACATATTCTCCTAATTTGTGCTCACACATTTCTTTAAGACTGAAATGAGTTACTTCCCTGCTACTAATATGAATTTTATAGACTATCTGACATGACCTAATTCAGCCCATTGTCTTTTCAATCACTTGCTATGAATGTAAGAGCTGGGCAATGACAGAAGAGCACTGAATATCCTGTGGACAGCCAAAAGAACAGATATAGCTTGGAAAAAGGAAAAAGTGCTGCCAGAGTGCTCCGTAGAGGCAAGTACGGTAAAGCATCATTACACACACACACACACACACACACACGTCGTTAGGAGGAGCTAGTCCCTGATAAGGGACATCATGCTTGGCAAGGTGGAGGGTCAGTCAAAGAGAAGCCCATCCTCAACGAGATGACTGTAGCAACTGGCTTACGATATCAGAGATGGTGAGAATGTCACATGATAGGACAGGGTTCAGATCTGTCGTTTACAGGGTCTCTAAGGGTCCTATTCAAATCCCCAACACTTAACAACTCATCTCTCCTTCAGTGCAGATTTTATCATAAGCTCCCTTGCAGCCTCAATGTGTTATCTTCAGTGACTCAGTAACCACCCCAGGAGTAAGTACTGGATTTTCCTTACTTCTTCCTTGTTGTCTAAGTAACTTGGAAGGGTGTGGTGAAATTTTAGGGAATCCTCCATTTTTCAAATGTGAAGCTATTTTCTTGACAAAACTGGAAGCAATCACTTGGTTTTCTGACTAGCTTTACGTACTCCATCACAAATCACTCATTTCTGGGGATCTCCAGTGGCATCCACAATGAGCAGTGCTGCTAACCCCAAATCAATCGGATTCTTTACTAGCATATCACTTTTTAATTTTTTTAGCATTATCTTTTCAAGGTAATTTCCTAACTAATGTATGTTTTTTATATTACTTTCTTCCCCTCTCTAAATAGTTTATTTCTCCTGATGTGGAGGTGGGCTGCCTGGAGACCAGAAGGCATGGCCCCTACAGACCAAGGCAGGGGAGTGTGGCCCTAGGGTGGAAGTGGACGATGGCCACGTCCACATCACAGTAGTTGATGTGGACTCTGTGGGGGCTGATGAGTGGGGTGGGAAGGCAGACCCCACCGCAGCTTGGTGCAGACTCAGTTCTGCGCAATGCTGCCGATGCCGTGCAGGCTGCAGAGCACACGCGGGTCACTGGAGCCGCCAAGAGCCAGGAGCTGGTCCAGGACCACGTGCACCGCGATGGACTGATCTGGTCTGCCAGTGCCCTGCACCAGCTGCCGGCTGAGCTCGGAGAGCAGCCCGATGGGCACAGAGGCCCCTTGGTGCTCACCAGGAACATCACATCGGCATGACGGCCGAACACATGGCTAGTGCAAAGACTGCCGCCTGGCACTCAATTTCCTTTTTGAGAGAAAGTTTAAAAACACTTGGTTTTTTATATGCAAGTAGATATAATCTGGAGGCCAATTACCTGGCCAAGTGACTGGAAGAAATCGGTATTTATTCTCATTTCAAAAAAAAGGAGACCTGACAGAGTATGGAAATTATTGAACAATATCACTAATACCACACACAAGCAAAATCCTGCTCCAGACTATCCAAAACGACTGGAACAGTACATCGACAGAGAACTAATTACCAGAAATACAAGATGAGTTTAGAAGAGATGGCATTAGAGACATTTACTGCCAATGTCAGATGGATCTTGGATGAAAGCAGAGAGCACCAGAAGAATGTCTATCAGTGTTTCATTGACTACGCAAAGGCATTTGACTGTGT
The DNA here is from genome assembly GCF_000299155.1 of Elephantulus edwardii. Taxonomy (NCBI): domain Eukaryota; kingdom Metazoa; phylum Chordata; class Mammalia; order Macroscelidea; family Macroscelididae; genus Elephantulus; species Elephantulus edwardii. The sequence goes on along the minus strand of NW_006399931.1, from coordinate 6,069,556 downwards.
GGATCACAAGAGACTGGCTAACCTTGAGGAGAATGGGAATCCCAGAACACTTGATTGTGCTCATGTGAAACCTACACTTAAAACCAGGAAGCCGTCCTCAGAACAGAGCAAGGAAATACTGCATGGTTCAAAATCAGGAAAGGAATGCCGTCAGACATGTGTCCTATCTCTGTATCTTTTCAATCTATATGCAGAACAGATCATTTGGGAGGCTGGGCTTCATGAGGAGGAATGCAGCATCAGGATTGGAGAAAGACTCATTAACAATTATGCAGATGGCATTACCTTGCTTGCTGAAACTAAGGAGGACCTGAAGCTCTTGCTGTGGAAATTCAAAGACCACAGTCTTCAATATGGATTGAAGCTCAACATCAAGAAGACAGGGATTCTCACCACTGGGCCAACTGGCAGCACCATAATGGACAGACAAGAGACTGAGGCTGTTAACAATTTTAGCTTGCTTGACTCCACAATCAACACTCTTGGCACCAGCAGTGAGGAAATCAAGACTAATTGCACTGGGAAAATATGCTGTCAGGGACCTTTCAGGAGTACTGAGAATTAACAATGTCAGTCTAAAGAATAAGGTGTCCCTGATCCAGGACATGGTCTTTGCAATTACCAGCTATCCATTCGGGAGCTGGTCAATGACTAAAGATGATAGTAGAACAATCGATGCCGTTGAGCTGTGGTGGTGAATTAGAGTCTTGAACATACCACGGACCACCAAGAGAACAATCAGGTCTGTATTAGAGAGGGTGAAACCAAGTTTCTCTTTAGAGGCTAGGATTTTGAACCTCTGACATACGTTGGGCACATGGCCAGGAGGGACTGGTCCTTGGAGAAGGACATGCTTGGAAGGGTGGAGGGACAGCACAGGAGAGGAAGTCAGTTACCAAATGAGATGGAGTGATACAGTAACTGGGGTAATGGGGTAAGTGTGTTGGAGCCTGAGACTGGCTCATGACAGGGCAGGCTCAGAGCTGCTATACATCCAACTGCTATGAGTCACAGGCAAACTGACAACATATAACATCAATCACAACTGGTTAGCATAATTAACTACAATGTCTAATCAAACTGATACTGTCTTACCTTTCCACTCACACAATTAACCCATTTATTACCTTTTTACTTCCCTCCCCCATTCTCTGCTAATGTTTTTATGAGAACCTGAGGGCACAACATGATCGATGGGAGAAAGGACTGAATCTGCCAAAGAATTTCATCTTACTTGGATTTAAAAACAACACCCTGGGATTAGCAGTCAAGAAATCAAAAGATGTATCACAATGGGAAAGTCAACTGTCAAGGACCTCTCCAAAGTTTTAGGAGCAATGATGTCATTTAACAACTAAAGTGCACTTGATCAACCCACAGTCTTAACTGCTTGCTATGCATCTGAAAGTTGGACAATGTAGAAGAATGACAGAATTGATGCCTTTGAGTTGTGTTTAGAAAAGTAATGAATATCCTGTGGATGGTCAAAGAACAAACTGGTACGTCTTGGAGATGGCATAACCAGGGTGGCTCCTTAGAGGCAAGGGTGGTGAGGAAAGTAGTAAGGAAGGATCAGTTCTCAGTTCTTGGAAAAGACAGAAACAGAAACAGACTTAGTCAGGTGGGAGGTCTTCACAGAGAGGAAGAGTCTCAACAAGATGGACTAGCACAGTGACCGAAACAATGGGCTTAAGTATTTCAGGGATGACAAGGATGGCACTGGACAACACCGGGTACATACAGGTCGTGCTCAACTTGAAGGCATCTTACAACCACTAATTTAAAATTTTTTACTTTAGAGCTATACTATGATAAGTATCTTACTTTCTAAACTAGTTTGAGTGTCTCTAAATATAAGATAAAAGCCTAATTCTAAAATGACTTGAAAAATAGTTCATTTCCACTGCTGAACCAAAGGTAGCAATTCTCTGGTAGCTTGAAATCAGCACCAATGGCTCCACAATAGATGGGCAATCTTCAGTGTGATTTATAGTCTCTGAAACCTGATGAAGGTCAGGTATGAGGTGGTACCAACTTGATGACAATGAATATGAGTTTTAACAGCATTTTCTATTCCAAGGTATCTTCTTTCTATCTCTTTGTTATTGTCTAGCCAGCATTTCATGAGTATTCCTTTTACAGAAATATATTTCTATAATAAATCTTTGTTGTTGTTACATGCCTTCAAGTCAATGACTTCTGCCACGGAGCTGTTAAGTGCCATCAAGTCAACGACTCACGGTGATCCTATGAACAAGAGAACTGTACCTGGCCTATCCTGTGCCATCCTGAAGATCCCGGGCCTGCTGAAGCCCACTGTGGTAGTCACCTTGTCAAACTGTCTCACTGAGGATGTTCTTCTCACTCAATGATCTTCCACCTTTCCCAGAACAGTGGCTCTCTCCAAGGACTGGCTCCTCCTGCAAAGATGTTCAAAATCCTGTCTTGCCTATGAGAAGCATGCTGGTTGTACTTCCTTCAAGGCAGATCTGCTCTTCTGCCAGGTCACGGAATACTCAATACTTTTTGTCAGCACTACAATTTAAAGGCCTCAGATCTTCTCTGTCATCCTTACTCATTGTCCAACTTCGAGATTCATAGAAAGCAACTGAAAGTACTATGGCCTGGATGAGGTACACTTTAAACTGACATCTTTATGCTTTAGAATTTGAGAGGTCCTTCACAGATTGCAACACGTCTTTTGATTTCTCAACTTGTTTCAGGAAATACAAGTTTGTTAACATATTACTGTTGTTGTTAAGTGCCATCAAGCTGACTGCGACTCATAGTAGCCCCGTGAACAATGGATCCGCACATCCTGCCCCAGTCTGTGCCATCCTCACAATCTCTGACATACTCCAGTCCACCTTTACAGTCACTGTCATCACCCCATCTTGTTGAGGGTCTTCCCCTTCCTTCACGGACCTTCCACCTTTCCTAGCATGATGTCCTTACCAAGGACAGAATCCTCCTAACAATATGCTCAAAGTATGCTTTCACATGACTGCATTATCAACTTCAATGTTGAATCAGTCTCAAAGAAAACCAGATTAGTTCATTAAAACGATTAAGTTCAACAATCAAAAAATCCTGGAAAACAAGCAATAAAAGATATCATCTAGCCATTATACCACTAATACAATTGCATGTAAAAAAAAAAAATAGTCCCAGATGAAACTGATTAACAAACTAGTTCTGGTGGCCTAGTGGTATGAAACTACACTGTAATCCTAAAGGCACAAGGTTTGAATCCACCAGCTGCTCCACAGGAGAAGGATGAACAATCTCATTCCTTATGAGTAAGTGCCTCTGATAACCCATTGGAGGGTCAGCTATGGGTCAGTTTTAACCGATGGTACTCAATAACAACATACTGTTATGTACTCTCACGTCTAAACCAACTCACAGCTGACCTTCCAACAGGTTTTCAGGGGCAGTTAATCTCACAGTAGGAAACTGCACCTCTTTCTCCAGCTGATTAAAGATACTCTTAAAGACACAACTCTATATTAGAAAAAGCACTAAGGGATAGAAGTAAAAGGTATCCTGCTTCTAATAAGATAAAAATTTAATGGATCATTTTTAATTGTTTACTCTATTATTAATGCTTTACAGTTGTTTGTCTTTTAATGTGAAAGTTCTATCAAACTGTGATGCTTAGAAAATGAGAAGCGAGAAATTGGCATTTACAATGAGGTGATCTAGGATTAATTGTCTTTCACATGTCTACACCTGCCTTTGTGATCACTGGAAAGCAGTAATGTACCAGGGTTAAGGGAGGGGTGACCTTTTCTACCACACTGTTCCCCGACAACTTGAATAGAGAAATAAAATGTTAAAGCTGGAAAGACTATGGGGTTATCTCATCCAACCTCTCAGATTAGGAAATTGATGTTCAAGAAAAGAAAAAAAATCTTTTTCACATTCACAATTAGGTGGTGACAGATCCTGTACTAAAACTCAACCACCACTGACCGTATGGTCACACCTTTGTTTCTCTCCAGCTCAAAAACTCAGCGGCGAAGAGACTTGTTCAGGCTACTCTTCAACTCTTAATCTGGTCTCTATAGTTAGTTGCACTTTAAAGAATACAGTGCTGGAAATGACCTAAATAAAAACAAACTGAGTATATTGTTTCTGTTATTGTGTGCCATCAGTAACAACTCACAGCTATCCCATGAACACAGACCTGTACCTGGCTCCTTCCTTTACCAGCCTCACCATTCTCGGATATGCTCAAGCCCACTGTTAAAATCACCGTGTCAGTTCATTTTGAATTTCAATGTTTTCTTTCCTCTGACCATCCACCTAGTCCAGCATGAAGTCTTTTTCCAAGAACAGATCTCTCCCTGCAACATGAAGTTTCAACATCTCTGTCTCTAAGAAGCATCCTTGCACATCTACCAAGACAGATGTGTCTGTTGTTAGGAAAGTCCATGGGATATTTAGTACTCTTCCTCAAAACCACAATTAAAGGCATCAATTCTTCTGTCATCCATATTCACTGTTCAACTTTCAGATGCATACCAAGTAACTGACACTACTATGTGTAGCCCATCTTAGTCTCTGTGCTGACAATGATGCTCTTCAGCACTTTAGAGAGGTCCCTGATGGCAGATTTTCCGAATGGACCCCCCCTATCTTTTGATTTCGTGACTGTTGGTACCATTAGGTGTTGATTGTGAATCCAAGCAAAATTAATTCATTTGAAATTTTACTCTAAAACCTCTCCACTACTCACTACTTGAAGTGGTCAACTGGGAACCAGCTCCTAGCTGGTCCTCCGCGGGGTTGCCGAAGCTGTCACATGCAAGGGGGGAAGGAAGGTGCCCATTTTCTCTAGCGGAGTTGCTGGAGAAACCGTCTGAAACACGGTCTTTAGAGGAGTGCAACTCCCCATGGACTATGCCAACAGGAAAGCTAAAACGTGGAATGGCACCCACGACAACATTTCTCATATACTTCTATGAACTTCCAGAACACTTGATACATAGCAAACACTCCAAGTATTACTGTTCTACTGTTAAATTGTCTCACAAGAACTATTCTATGAAACTGCCCCATTAAAGATCAGACTAGTTAAGGAACTTGCTTATAGCTACAAAGCTAAGGGGAACCCAAAACAGAATTTATAGCTCGGACCCACTGGACTTTTCTAAACACTCTGGTTTAATCCTCCCTGTACCCCACTGCCAGGTAGTCTATACTGACTCAGTGTAACCCTCAATCAAGGTTTTGAAGGCTGTAAATCCTTGTCCATCTTTTGTCCTGAGGAGGTCTGGCAAATTTCAACTGCCAACCTTTTGGATGTCATAAAGATTTTCCTGGTTGTAACTGGAAGCACATCACCAGGCCGTTTTTTCATAGCGCAGTTAACTGAGTCTGAACCACCAACCTTCAGATAAACCGTCTTGCTGCTGCGTGGTCTCTATTTGAACCACCCACGTTTCCCAGTATGTGAAGTGAAACACATTCCCAGTCACAAAATGTCTCGTTTAGAAACAATGTAACAGTTAATCTTGTGCCACCACTTGTATTATTTGTTCAGTAGCAGAATTAAACCACTTTGTTCTAATGAGTGAAGACTGGAGTCAGGTACTTCTGCTTCAGAACTAGAAGGTCTAACAATCAGATTAAACAATGAGAAATTCTGAGTGAGTTCTTAACGAACAACAAAATATTCCATCAATGAGTATTCAGTGACCAGTTATACTAGATGTGACGTACTGGAGATCACAAAAACTATAGAGAACTACACTGACACAAGTCTACTTCCCAGAACTGCATATAAGGTGAGAAACAAAAATAAGGAAATAAGCAGTACTAAAATGTTTAAAATCTATGACAGAGTCTGTAGAATTGGACATTATGTAATTTGGATGTTGTGTAGACATCTGTTAGTAATCTGGAGTTCACAGATTTACTAACAAATTCCGCTGTGTTCTTATATCTATCTTTAAATTGAATTTGTAACCAAAGTTGAAAAATACAGTTTGTACTGAGCACCAACTAGCCAAATGCTTGTCTTTAAAAATTTATAGCATACTTTCTATGTATAAAAAAAAAATGCTATACACTATCAGATTTACCAAAACATAATACTTAATACAATAATAAGTTCTGATGGATGTATAGGCAGTCAAATGCTGACCAAATCATATTATGGGTGTACGATTGTAAAATCAAAGAAGGCTGAAAGAAAATGAAAATCAATTCATAAAATCAGCATAAAAAGAAAGTTCAAACTCATCATTGTTCCACGGAAACCAATTCCAAGTGGACGCTCTTGTGGGTTTCTGAAGCTGTAAATCACACGGTCGGAGAAAGCCCATCTCTCTCCCTCTTAAACGGCTGAGGGATTTAGCACTGAAGCAGCACTGTATGGACCAGGCGGCCCAAGCGCCTCAAGTATCATGAAAACAAACAGGTGAGTCAATAGCATTACTAATTCACTTGGGCCGGAGAGAGAGGTAAAAAGCTGGTTTAAGATTCCTCCCCCCACTTCTAAATTTCCTATTCAAGTTTACATGCATTAAGCCCTATTTTACCAAACTGTGCATATTCTTTGCAAAAAGTGTCAAATTACATAGAATAAAACACAACACTGTAAAACATGACCATGTAATTGCTTAAGTCTTCTGCTGTTAAGTAAATTCCACCAGTGAGTTACCAAGACAAGTCCACCATGGTTGGCAGAGGGCCAGCAGGGAAAAAAAGGGGGGGGGAAGGCTTTCAATGAGATGATTGACAGGAAGGCGCTGCATCAACGGGGTCAAATCCAGCAATGACTGTCAGCTGGTGTTGGCCCAGTCCGAGAATTCTGTAACACAGGAACAGACTCAACGGAACCTAACAGCAGCAGCACCTATTAACTTTATGTAAAACACTAACACATGTATATTTACAACTTTAAATGAAACCTCAGCTTCCACAAAATATGCTTTTAAAAATGGCTAAATACATTTATTAACTATTAGATTTTTCTACAGAGCCTCGCACATCAATGCAAAGTCCCAATAACGCCTAGTATATGTCTACCTAGTGAGTTGTGAGGAGTTTCTACATTCATTTTGGTGGTGTTGGTGGTTAAGTAGAACACTGATACGGTGGTGCTGAGTCAGTTCCAGGTCAGAGCAGTCCTATGTCCAACAGAACTCAACACTGCTCAGTTCTGAGCCATTTCTACAATCCAGATATTATTCCGCTGCTACTCCTCAGGTTTTCAATGGCCAATTTTCTGTGATCTGCCAAGTCCTCCTTCGTAGTCTTTCTTAGTCCGGAATGCCCAACAGATTCTGTTCACAAAGGGTATACAGCTGGCATCACCTCAACACACGAGACACCACAGTCATAACACAATAGATGAGTGGTGGTTTAACACCTCTCTATCCCAACTTTCTTCATCCTATATATCCAAGTGGGATTACATCTCGCTGAGATCTAACGGCTCTTTCCACCACCGTTGCCTAAATTCAGGCCTTGATCATATTTTACATGAACCTCTCTGATCTCCTTTGTCTCTAATCTCACAACCTTCAACCCACTGTCTACACAGCTTCCACCCTCCCCACAAACTTGCTGAAAATCAAATCTGATCTTGCAGTTCCCAACTAACAGTGCAATACTACAATAAAACCCCCACATCACAACACCCAAAAAATAACCATCCACCAAAAACAAACCCCCACTCAAACCAAATCCATGCCAATATTGGTTACTGCCAATATGAACTGCCCTCTTACAACTATGAAATATATATTGATATTTCAAAACCTAAACTGATCATTTAGTATGAAATAGACATTGATGTTTTAATTTAACCTTAACTTTAAAAGGCCAGAAATTCAAGGAATGAACATTTCCAGAGATGATGAAATTCCATTGTAAACTCAGTGAACTATTATCTAGTGAAGAGGCCTAACTGTAGCAATTCTAATGACTCCACAATGATCCCAATACATACTTAAATCAGAAACCTTCCTTTCTCTACTAATACACTACTAATAGTTGTTGTTACTGTTATGTGCCGTCGAGTCGCTTGCGACTCAAAGAGACCCTATGTACAAGAGCCCTAAATGCCGTTCTATCCTGTGCCAACCGCAGTGAGTGGATATATGGATATATCTGCATAATATCCTTCCAATCTATACAGCAATCCCATGAAATAATATTGATTTTACAGAACTAAAAAAAAAAAAAATAGCAAAATTAAACCTCTCAAGGCAAGAAAGTTAAGAATCTTTTCAAAAGTGAGCCTATGTGTTTGAACTCAGGCTGACTGACTACAGAGTCAAACCCTTTTCCAATTTGACCGTGTACGCCTCTTACAAATCACTTCTGAAGTATTGACTTACTCATCAACTTACATATTTGCGTCCCTTTTTAGACACAGTGAGTTCCTCAAAGCTCACTTGGATTTGATTGTCTAGTTAATCATCACGTGTTTGTTGAATGAATGAATGAAAGAGGGAATGGCACTCCAGGAGAACTGGTAAGGTAACTACGTCTGATTCAGTTCTTAAACCCTTGGACGGAGCTCTCAAGATGTTCTTGCCTAACAAATTTGGCTTGTAAATCACATCAAATTTACTGATAAATTTATCCCGGTATAATGTATTTTGGTATTGTTTTAAACGAAGAAGAATGGCATGAATAGTAAAGGAAAAAACCTTGAAAAAAACATTAAAATATAATTTTTCATTTACTCTCTATTAACTAGGGACTATCAAATACTAAAACTAATCTTTACAACACTTTCACCCTAAAAGAGGTGGTGATGATAATTATGTGGTTTCAAATAAAAAAGAACAAAAGGTATAGTGCCTCAATTAAAAATATATGGCAAAAAAACTGAGTCTGAACAATTTCTTGACCATCCACATAAGCCAACCAGTGAGCAATGCATCATGCACCATCCTAGCATTCTGCACGCTTTTTTCTAAAAGCAGTAGACACTAAAGGTAAGTCCAGAGCACTTGTCAGTACTCCTGTGTATAATAAAGGCAACATTCTGCCTACTGTGTCCAGTGTGCAAATCACAGCAAACTAGTTAGAGAGCAAATGTAAATAAAGCAGCAAAACTGGAGTTTTGCTTTTCATTTGCAGTTAACATATAACTCAAAGCGAAGATTAATCTAAACTGAAAAGAAGCAGATTTAGTTCAAGTCTTCCATTTTAATGATGTTGGTAGATGAAACACGAAGTTCGCATAATTCTATTACTACAACTTCCAGAAATAAATAAAGACCCAAAGAAGGGAAAAAAACCTAAAGCAACATGCTGTAGTGGAAAATACAATTTACTGGGCTTCAGAGCTCTGGTTACATTAGTTAAACTGCTGTGTGACTTCGGGCTCACTTTTCTCATTTAAAGGAAAAAGAAAATAAGAAGTGCGTGTGTTTGTGGAAGAAACTAATCTCTTCTCCACATTTCTGATTTTAAAGTCACTTTTCTTGTTTCATTCCCCTAAACAGAAAAGTCAAATTCCATTCTCTACAGTCTTAATTTCTGCAACCTGAAAGCACGTTTGAAACTGAATGTCAGGATTCAACCTCCAACTGGATGGGACTTGTTACCAGGAGTGGACTCCCATAAAGTTAACAATTAATCCGGTAACTTTCCAGAAATCGTCTAACCCTAACTTCTTGGGCAAGCAGGTGGAGTCCGGTGCGGCAGAGCAACCATGACCATGACCATGACCGAGGAAGGTTATAAAATGATACACAGCTGCTAGAGTTCTGCAGGTGTTTCCTGGGCCCCAGTGGCAGTCTCTCTCTGCAGGTGCTAACAAGCCAACAGGGGAAGAAAAAGGCTCGCGTTCCGACAAAGTCAAAACCCGGTTCAAGCCAGCCACCGCAGCAAGATGCAGCCAGACAAGGCCTACACACCACCGAGCTGAACCTCCCCACCCCCAGAAGTGCCAGCAGCCAATGTAATGAATGCTTCTTCCGTCAACAACACACATTCCCCTTCCCACAGCAGAACTGCTCTCCAAACCGGCCATCTGGGGTCGGAATGGGCCGCAGAGACTCAACCGAAGAAGCATTCTCATACCCAAGGGCCCCCAACTACTAGCAACTGCGGTAGCCCTGCGCATGGCTGCAGAGAGCGATGCACCCCCTCTTAACTCATGCCAAAAAAAAAAAAAAAATCAATCTCAGTTGCAGGGAGAGGCGAAACCGGGCCTGGGCGAGATTGCTGGAGATACAATCCCAGGTTGGCTGCAAAGGAAAAGCAGTAGCATTTCCTGCTCTCGCTGCAAAGCGCACAGAGCTCGGGAACCTGCGCTCCACTTCATTCCCTCCCGAGACCCTAAAAGGGGGGGACCAGAACCCCTATTCGGATCCGCTTCATTCATCTTGGGCCTCCTTCCCCCGACCCGGCCACTCGCGGAACCTTTGGCATTGTGAAGAAAGGCACACCCAGATCAAAGAGTAGGAGGTGAAAGCGAGGGCCAGGGAAGGGGCCCGGATCCGGGGAGCGCGCAGCTCCTGCAAGCGAAGCCCCTTAGGGCCTGCGAGCAAAGTTTGCACCAGCGGCCAGGGCAGGCGGGGTCCCGGCCCCGCGGGCTGCAGGGCGGGCCTGCGGAGGTGACACTGTCCGGCGAAGCGGCCCGCACCGGGGCCGGCCGGAGGCCTGGTGGCCGCGGAACCCCGGGCGCCGCTCCCGCCTCCTGCCCCACTCCCACTTCCCCCACCGCGGCCCTCCGCCCCGGGCGGCAGGAGCGGGGTGGGAACGCGGATATCGGACACTGACCACACATTTCTTGCCGAGGAAGGTGAAGAGGGACTCGTTCTCCTGCGGGGTGAGCAGCAGGGACCCCACGTTGGTCACCCTCCGCGGCGGCGGCGGCTGCTGCTGCTGGCCGGAGCTCATGGTGTGGCCGGCAGGGCTGCGAGTGCAGGGTCGTCTCCTCCGGCGAGTGGGCGAGCGCGGGTCTCCCCTCTCGGTGACAGGGCGGGGAGGAGGGGAGTCAGAGGTGCAGCATCTCGCAGCTCCTCCGGCGCGGGGAGGAGGAGGAAGACGAGGAGGAGGAGGAGGCCA
>NW_006399931.1:6017116-6058162 GCF_000299155.1 Elephantulus edwardii | reverse complement strand
GCCCCCACGCGGCCCCGCAGGCCGAGGCCACGCCCCCTTCCCGCTGTGGGTCCGGGCCTCCGGTTACCTGGCTTCCACGGAGAGGATGGAGGCCTCATCTTTGTGGCTCCCGGCCCCGCTCCCATGAATGGCTCTCGCTTAGGACGCGCGTACACGAGGCGCGCACCCCGCGGGTCAGGAAGGTGTGGGGTCAGACAATCGGGGCGGAGCGACGCGCACCCCGATGCAGCTCGCGCGTTTCGGTCGGAGCCGCACGTGCCCTCTGCAGACCTGAGCGGTGGGCATGGTGGCACCGGCGAGCCTCCTGAAGGAGCGATCCCGCTGGGGTCGGGGGAGGACAGACGGCCGCTCTGCCTGGCCTGGCCCCGAGCAGCGGCCCTGCAGGTCCAAGTTCTTAGGAGACACCTTGCTGCCCCTTTATCATCTAAATGGACAAAATGACTTCTTCCCCCTCCCCGTGTAATTTCATTCTCTCCCAAATTCCAGAGACCTTGTTTCCTTTGCTTCAAAGTAAGTTGTGTCCATTAATGGACAGCACAGAATAAAATTCCTGTCTAGGTTAATCCTCAGAAGTAAATCTTGAAACCACAAGTATAAAAAGCTAAGAAACAAGGAATTCATCTTGGGGAGTTAAGAGATGAGAGTCAAGGGAGTGGGGAGACAAAGGACTCATTTTTAAAACGAGACCAGTATTTTTAAAAGCCAACGAAAGATTTACACACAATTTTGGATGGTTACCAGAGGTGGGAAAGAGGGAGAGGGGAATCAAAATTAATAAAGGGGGTTGTTCTAAGGACTTTAAAAAAACTTTCTTTGCCTCAGAATATTGAAAAGTTATGTAAGATGTACTTGCTTGTTATATATTGAATGCTAAATATTGTGAAATGACATTTTGAATATGGAAATAATACCAGCTGCTGTGAACTGTGTGTCTGTCTGGCTGTTCTGCACATTAATAAAATTAGTTCTTGCTATGTAATTCTTACCATCATGTTTGCAAATGATTTCATTTCATTAAACAAAATTTTTAAGTCTTATAACAATAAATTGGTATAGTAATGAATTTTAACAACTTTTGTAGTTCCCAGTACAAATATCTAATGTTCTAAATAAAATGGCAAATCACTGTCATTACACTAGGAGGATGTTATACGTGTTTAAAGCTTAAGCTGTCATTGACTATGTTTAAGTAGGAATAAATCAGTGGAAAATGAAAGCATACAACCTTGGGAATTCTCATCTAAAATATAGGTATTTAAATGTTAAACCTTATTAACATTGTTAGGGAAAGGGTGACTTTAAAAAAAGTAAGGGGATCATTTATAAAATAATTAATTTTAGAAAGGGAAATTTGGAGTTGCCTCTGAATTAGAGTGCTCACTAAATAAACAGAGAAGCAGAATCTTTTTTTTTTATGTCAAAGTACTGTTCTTGTACCTTCAAAACACGATGACAGCAGAAAGCATCAGGAATTCTTTAGAAATGATAGCAAATAGATCGCTAGTATAGATCGCTAGTATTTTCATCCTAATACACTGTATATTTATCCATTGGAGGCAAGGATTTTGAAGCTCTCTTTCACGTATGTGGCCAGGAGGGACCAGTCCTTGGAGAAGGACGTCATGCTTGAAAGGATGGAGGGACAGCACAGGAGAGGAAGATCCCTGATGGAATGGATTGACGGGATAACTTTGGCAATGTTGAAGTCTTTGAGCCTGGCTCAAGATAGGGCAGGGTTCAGAGCTGTTACACGTTGGGTTGCTAGGGAGACTCGATGGCACATAACAACAATGAACTATATAGTAATGAAACTGGGCTTCAGATAGGCCTGTGTTGGATTCCTATCGGCTATGGAGGGTACCCATACAATGTGCCTTGTCTGTTTAACTGCTGACCAAAAAGTGGAGCGTTTGAATACACCAACTTCCTCCAGAGAAAAATGAGCGGTCTCCTGCCTTGATGATTTACAGACTCAGAAACCCAGTAAAGGCTCATTATATGTCAGACTTGGCTAATTGGCATTGAGTAGATACCAACTAAAGACTGGAAAAGTTTGGGAGCTTTTGTTGCATCTCTTTCTTTTTTTTTTCCAAGGAACATGTTTATTCTGTCACATGAGTGAGTCAAAGCCCACTTGAAGACACTGACAACATTGGCCAGCCCAGTAAACCTGGCCTGGAATCCACTTCCCCAGAGCTTTACAAAGTCAATGTGAGAAAAGCCATTTGCTAGGAGGCATCTCTTTCTTTTATAAATTGAAAATCATTTTTATTTCACAAAGTACTCGTATAAATAGAAAAAACTACACCTACTTTAAAGTTCTCTTCTTCCCAGTGTTAGCCATAATTTGTTATGATCCACACAATCAAATGCCTTTGAATAGTCAGTAATTAATACAAATAAATATCTTTCTGGTGTCCTCTGCTTTTAGCCCAGATCCATCTGAGATCAGCAATGATACAGCTCATTGACACAGCGTCTTCTGAAAAGAGGTTGAATTTCTAGACGCTCCGCATCGATGTACTTACTAGCTATAATAATATAATAACTATAATAACAACCTTCAGGATTTTACTTGCATGCGCTATTAAAGATACTGTTTAATAATTTACACATCCCATTAGATTACCATTTTTGAGAATGGAACATTGGATCTTTCCCTGTCAATTGACTTAGTAGCTGTCCTCCAAATTTCTTTGCATAGGCTAATGAATATGTCCAGGTCTGCATCTGTTTGTTGAAACATGGCACCTGGGACTCCATCAGTTCCCAGGGTCTTATCTTTTGAGGCCAGTGCCTCAGTGTAGTTTTTACTTCTTTGTTACCATTGGTTCTCGATCATATGCTACTTCCTGAAGTGGTTCAGTGTCACCCAATTCCTTTGTGTATAGTGACTGTACTTTTCCACCCCATCTCTGCTTCCTGGATCATTCTATATTTTGCTCATGTTGTGTATTGTCAAGTTAGAGCCAACAAACAGCTGACTCTCGGGTGGGTTTTCAGGGACAGTAAATTGGATGGAAAGTGGTGGCCCATCTTTCTCCCTCAGAGCTGCTGGTGGATTTGAACTGCATATCTGTGCATTGACAGAAGAGTGCCTTATCACTAAGCCACTGAAACCTGTAAAGACTTTAAAGTAAAAAGAAACCCACAAAAACTTTAAAGTTGCAAAATTTACCAAGATAGCACATGTAAAGAACTCGATGCATGTTGTTAATGACTTTTGGTGACCAGCTCATGACTTTGTTTATAGGATTGTAAGAACATAACCAAACATCACTTAATCCTCTGCCGTCAGGGTTTTCCTCCTTTTTATTGGTCCTCCACCACATATGAGAGCTGGACAGTGAATAAGGATGACAGAAGAATTGATGCCTTTGACCCATGGTGTTGGAGAAGAGTGCTAAATAGCTCATGGACGGCTAAAAGAACAGAAAACTATGTCATAGAGCAGGTGCACCCAGAATGCTTCTGGGAAGCAAGGATGACAAAGCTTTGCCGTGCATGTGTTGGTAGGAGAAGCTTTTCCTTGGAGAGGGACGTGATGCTTAGGAAGGTGGAAGATCAGTGAAAGAGAGGAAGACCTGTGACCAGATGGTGTAACACAGTGACCGAGGCAGTGGGCTTAAGGGTGTCAAAGATGATGCATATGGCACAGGATGGGACAGGGCTTTGATCTGCTGTTCATGGGGTTGCTGTGAGTGGTACCCAACTTGACAGCACCTAACAACAACTACTATGTGTAATGTCCTTTTCTAACTATTGGTCTTTCCTGATTAAATGTCCAAAATGAGTGAGTTGAAGTCTCATCAGAATGTTCCTGATAATATTTCTTATAGTTCATTCTGTTGTTAGTCCACGGTATATTCAGCATTCTTTGCTAACACCACAGTCCAATTTCATCTATTCTGTCTTCCTTTTTATCACTTTGGCATATAAATGAAGTTACTGAAAAATTACGGCTTTGATCAGACACATTGTGTTCCTCAAAGTAACAGCTGCTTTTTAGAACTTTAAAGATCTTTGCTTATAACTGCTCTGCTTTTCTTTAAGGAACACCAAGTTGAGTTGAAATTTCTGTCTTTGCCTTTGCTTTATGTTTTGTTTCTTTGAAAACTGCTTTCCTCCAAGCTTAGAAATCTGTGTGTTTCTCCAAGTTGATTAATTTGGGAGATAATTTCTTTCTTACAGTTTCTGATAAGGAGATTCAGATATATGTCCAAATATGTCAGAAGGAAAAAAACCCACCCACTTTGTAAATATGGTGGTAGAAGTATTAAGTTCGAATTTCTAAAATCTAATAGCCATGTGGTTGTTGATTGCCATTGAGTTGAGCACAACTCATAGCGACCCAATGAACCAAAGACCTGAAGCTATAATATCGTTTCTTCAGGTTCATAGAGTTTCCAGAGATATGTGGTTTAGGAAGTGGATGCCACTCCTGCTTCCAAATGATCATGCTAAAAATGACAGGTTTTAGAACATGAAGAACAGCTAAGTGAAGATGGGAGAAGATGGGGCGGGGGAGGGGGAGAAGCTATTGAGAGGACAGGTGAGCAGGCGGTAATTGTGAGGTGGTTTTTGTTCCTGTATGGCTGCTAACCAGTGGTCTGCTAGTTTGAGTCCTCTGGAGTCACAGCAAGAGCAGCCTTGCTGTTTACATCTCAAAAGTCAGTCATAGAAGACCCCAAGGAGCACTCTTGTACACTGTCCCAATCAAAAACTATCGAGTTCTGGTAATTTCACAACCTTTTGTTTTTGTTACCTGTGTGATGCAAATGGATTGCATTATGCCATATCCAATCGAGGGAGCCCTGGTGGGTTAGTGGTAAGGAATTGCGCTACCAACCCGAAAACAGCCAGTTCACATCCACCAGCCGCTGTGAGAGAAAGATGGGCAGTCTCATGTGATTTATCACCTCTGAGAAACCACTGGAAGGTCAGCTGTGCTTCAGTTCCAACTCAATAGTACAGAACAGCTATGACAGCATAACGAAAAGAGTGCTCCTTTGAGGTAAGGATGGTGAAACTTCATCTCACATGCGTTGGGCTTGTTGTCAGGACGGGCCAGTCCTTGGAAGAAGACATGGTGCTGAGAAAGGTCAGAGAGAGAGAGGAAGACCTTGAACAAGATGGACTGACTCAGTGACTGAGAGTGGGCTCAGGCATATCATATTGGAAGGATGGCAGCAGATAAAGCAAAGGTCAGAAACATCTGTTGTTCCTAGGGTCACTATGCATCCTCGTCAGCTTGACAGCACCTCTCAACAGCAGCGTATCCAAAGGCTGGCCGTGTGAACCCACCCAGGGGTGCCACAGTGGAACAAGGCCCGGTGACGCGCTTTGATGAGATTCCGCCACCAGTTTCCATCATGGAAATTCCAGTTCACAGTAACCACGCGTTCGGCAGAGTCAGATTGTTCTCTGCTGGGCTATCATGGATGTGAACTTGTTGAAGATCTCCAGACTTCTGTGGCAGTTCTGCTGGGCTTGAACCACTAACATTTTGGTTAATACCTACCCACGTAACCAGATGCTTAACTGTAGTTCTGTGTGTTTCAGAGCAGAACAGGTGATCAACTCCACAAAGAGTTTGGTTTATTATCATGGTTTTAGTTACTTTTTGATCCTTCAATGACATTTGTAAGTGTAATTGTGTAACTATTTGCTTTTGTTCTTTCTTTGTTAGAAATGAGAAAATTAGAACTACTATAGATTTCTCAAATCATTCTCTTCAAGTTTTCCTTTAAAGTACAAAAATAATACTTTGTCCACAAAATTTAAATTTAGTTTCTTTTCTACTGCAGCACACTTGTTGTCTTTTGCTTTTCCCTAGATTTAATCCAATTCTTTGACATAGTTCTTAAAATGTGGACATTGACAGCATAACTTACCACATTGGAAATAAGACTTCCTTACTCTTGAGCATATGAACAGTAATACTGGTTTGCTCCCTTACCATGCGTAAACTATTCTGTTTTTCCAGGTTCATCCTGAGACCATGAAGCACACTCTATTTGTTTCAACAGTTTTAGCAAATCCTTTTTTCCTTTTCTTCTTCATAGCATATCTTCTTTTTAGCAGAACACAAGACTTCTTTTCCTTTGTTTTCTTTGCCAAGTTATTTTCTTATCTCAAATTCCTTTTACCTAGTTTGAGAGATTGGATTTAATACAGGAAATAAAAAGACTATTTCCCTTTAATTGAGTATATTGACATTTGTAAGCTAGGCTAAGATGACAAAGAAATAGGAACACATGTATTACGTATTTATAATATATGTATATACATACAACAGAGGCTTTAATATATAATATATAAGTGAAGCATTAAAATGTCTGTGAATAGCACTAAGAGTAAGGACATTCTTAAATTTAATTTCTTTCATTTGACTTTTCTTGATTTTCCTAGGATCTGTTCTGATACTTTTATTCTTTTTTTTGCTATGATTCCTTAAGGTATAAAACTCTCCTTGTAACAGAAAACATTAGGATTAGGATAGTTTATTTATGGAAACAAAGGCATATTTTTCAGATGCTTTCTCAGCTGTTACCATTACACCCTGCAAATGTCTCTTGTCCTGATTCTTTATTCTCCATTTTTCTTCGTTACAAATGTCCCTGTGCATGTACTATTACAAGGCCTTCGAAACAGCCTGTTCCCCCTTGCTAATGTGAACAGTTTTAAATGTACTGCCAGCCTTCAGTGAGGGGGAATGTAAAAGGAACTGCATGCAGGGAATGGACAGCGGCATTCAGCAGCCATTGTAGCCCTAATTGCTGGTGCTGGTGTGCTGCTTGGTTATGTCAGAAGTCACAGAGACATAGCAGCAGCAAACCTGGATACTGCAGGGGTGGTGAGTGCCACTTCACCCCTGCAGACTCCAGGTAGCCTGGATTTAAAAGGTTCAAGCTTTAAAATAACCTCCACACATTTGTATGGCAGTGTCGCCTATAATAGCATTGCTTGAGAGGTTTTTGTCCAGCTGCATGTACTCCTAAGTTAAATGTTGAGTATTTTTAAATCTTAATTTTTAATCTTAAAATATAAGTTCTTTTCCTCTCCTTCATTTTGAGTACAAACTCTTTTGGGAATTACATTTTGTTATTTTTATTGTGTGTGTGTGTGTGTGTGTGTACCATCAAATCAGATCTGACTGGTACAGGAGGAGATTGCCCCTCCTTCTCCAGCAAAGCATCTGGTGGATTCAAACTGCATACCTCTACGATGGCAGTGCAGCTTCTTGCCACTAGCCCACCAGAGCTCCTTGGGAACTATGTTTTAAAAAGCAGATAGTTTACTTAGGGATTCTTTCTGATTTTTTTAGATATGTTAATGGAAAATAAAATGCTTATTCTTGCTAGCGAATTACCAGTGCTGTTTGCTGCCACTGTATGGTTTAATCTCCAGGCACCTAACACACACCTTTATTCACTAAAATAATGTGAACTAACTATGTTATAGTTCCCAGGATGCTGCTTTCTGGCTTTCAGCCGCTGCTCTTTAACTTTAATGAATATTCAGTGGCTCTCATTTTAATTATTCCAGATGAGAGAGGGAAAACATTGGCTTATTATAATGTGCTCAAGGTTAAACTGCATGATAGATGAGCAGGCAGCTCGTGTGATTGGGGTGATTTGAAGAAGCCACACATCCCTGTTCTGTCACTGAAAGTATTCGAGTGAAGGACACGGTATCTTCTACCACATTGAAAGTCAACTTTTAATGTTAAAAAGTGGTATATACACATCATTTTACAAATCTAATAGCTTTACAGAATGTACAATAGAAAGTGCTCCCTTTTATGGCCATTTGTTCTTTTTTTGTATGCATTTGTTCTTCATGGAGATGTCTATTCTGAGCTCTTTGAACACTTCTGGTACTGTATGTATTTCGGTCTTAGTTACCTAGTGCTCCTTTAACAGGAATTTTACAAATGGGAGACTTTGACAGACAGACTCCTTTTTTGACAGTTTAGAAGGCTCAGTCCCTTGAGAAAAACTGGATAAATTGTTTATACTGCTCGCTGAAACTGAGGAGGACCTCATGCACTTACTGCAGAGGGTCAAGGACTGCAGCCTTCAATATGGACTGAGGCTCAATGTCAAGAAGACAAAAAATTCTCACCACTGGACCAATCGGTAGCATCAGGATGGATGGCGAAGAGATCGAGATTGTTCACAGCTTCAGTTTGCTCGGCTCCATGGTCAACACTCTTGGCACCAGTAGCCAGGAAATCAAAAAACGTATTGCGATGGGAAAGTCTGCAGTTAGGGACCTCTCTAAAGTACTCAAGAACAGCGGTGTCTCTCTGGAGACTAAGGTGTGCCTGATACAGGCCATGGTTTTTGCAATCACTTGTTATGCATTAGAGAGTTGGACAATGACTAGGCAGGATAGACGGAGAATTGACGCCTTTGAGCTGTGGTGCTGGAGAAGAGTATTGAATGTACCATGGACTGCCAAGAAAACAAACAGATTCATCCTAGAGAGGGTTAAACCAGGCTGCTCCTTGGAGGCAAGGATTCTGGGGCTTCGTCTGACATACTTTGGACATGTTGTAAGGAGAGACAGGTCTTTAGAGAGGGACATCATGCTGGGTAGAGTGGAGGGACAGCGCAGGAGGGGAAGACCCTCTATGAGGTGGATTGATTCAGTGACTGGGGTAATTGGGAAGGGTGTGTCAGAGGCAATGAGATTGGCACAGGATAGAGCAGGGTTTAGGGCTGTTGTACATAGGGTCGCTCTGAGTCGCAAGTGACTCGACAACACATAACAACAACAACAACTGCACTGAAACAGATGAGGGAGAGAATAATTTAAAAGCGATGTATGATAGGGTATTATGGTTATCACAAGAGTCCACAATTAAGGTTGCATAGCAGAATGTACTTGGGGTGATGGAAAGGGTGCGGGGGCGGGGAGGTTGTGTACCAGGGAGGGAGTGTTTCTTTTACTTTTCAGAGAGAGGAGTGAACTCAAGGTTGGGGGGGAGGGGCTGGGAGGGGAGAGAAGTGTAGCAATGAATGAATGGAAATACAAAATCTCTGTAAATGTTCATGAAAATTATTAAAATTAAAAAAAAAAGAAGGCTCGGTCCCTCATTGTTGAGCTGTAACCACCTCGCAGCTGGGCCTCCTGTGGTTCTCCACTGCTGTATGTGGCACCGGCGCTGACTGCCTATCCCCCTTCCACGGAGCAGCAAGTGCATTCAGACCGCTGGGTTAAACAGCACAGCTCCCTACAGACTGGACTCCGCGAACTCCTTGTTAGGACGTTAGAAGTCTGAATGTAGAGTGTTGTCTCTGAGAGAGAGTTTTCTCTCAGCTGGTTCTAGAGGAAGGTCTCGTCTTCGGCAGGGTCACATAACACAACTTTGTTCTCACATCTTTGTTTCTTTGCTTAATTTCTTTTCTATCTCAAAAGAAATTGTTTGACCATACGCTGTACATAATCCTATCTCTTTGAAAACATAATCTGTGGAATTGTAACCACAGGCATAGAGGTTAGGAATTTTTTAAAAAAAATTATTAATTTTAATGAACATTTACAGAGATTTTGGATTTCCATTCATTCATTGTTGCACTTTTCTACCTGCTCAGTCCTCCCCCCAGTTCACTCCTCTGAAAAGTAAAATTCTTTCATTGGTAAACAATCCCCCCGCAAGCCCGCCTCCCCACACCGCCTCGAGTTAACATAACTAAAGTATCTGAGACAAAATTTCACCATCCTTGCTTCTAAGGAGCAGCCTGGTTGCAGTTCCTCCAGGAAGCACTTGTGTGTTTTGTTTTGTTTTTTCACTTTTGGCAGTTAGTGGGATATTCAGTAATCTTCACCAGCACCATAATTCAGTGCCATCAATTCTTCTCCTGTCATCCTTATTCATTGTACAGCTTTCAGATGTATAGGATTGATTGAAAATACTGAAAATTCAAACAGGCATCCCTTAGTCTTTAAACTGTCATCCTTGCTCTTAAGCACTTTGCAGAGGACCTGACAGCAGATTTCCCCAATGCAGCAGGTCTTTTGATCTCTTGATTGCTTCTACCATGTGGGTTGAGTGTGGATCCAAGTGAAATGAAGTCATTGACAAGTTGAGTCTTTTTTCCATCTGTCATGATAGAGAGGCCTGTTGGTTCAGTGATGAGGATTTTTATTTTCTTGGTATTGAGATACAGTCCATATTGAAGACTGTAGTCTTTGATTATCTTAAGTAAATGTTTCGAGGCTTCACTTTCTGCAAGTAAGGTTTGTTCCATGCATAACATTGTTGATGAGTCGTATTCTAGTCCTGATGCCACATACTTCTTAGCATATAGATTGAATAGTGAGGGGGGAAAGGATACAACTTGGACTAACTGCTTTCCTGATTTTAAATCATACCATTGTTCTTTCAGACAATTGCTTCTTGGTCTGTGAGTAGATTTTGAATGAGTACAATTAAGTGTTGTGGGATTCCCTTTTTCTCAATGTTATCCATAATTTGTTTTGATCTACTTAATAAAATGCCTTTGCGTAGTCAGTAAAACAGAGGGTTTGATTGTTGTTGTGATGTGCTGTCGAGTTGCCTGCGACTCATAGTCCTAAACCCAGCTCTATCCTGTGCCAATCTCATTGTCTCCAACACACCTATCCCCATTACCTCCAGCCACGGAATCAATTTATCTCATAGAGGGTCTTCATCTCCTGTGCTGTCCCTCTACCCTTTCAAGCATGATATCCCTCTCCATGGACTGACTGGTCCATTCTTGCAATACGTCCAAAGTATGTCAGATGAAGCTTCAGAATCCTTGCCTCCAAAGAGCAACCTGGTCTCACCCTCTTCAGGTCAAACCTATTTGTTCTCTTAGCAGTCTGTACTTTTCTCCAACACCACAGCTCAAAGGCATCTATTCTCCTATCAGTTTAATTATGTTGTTGTTGTTGTTATGTACTGTCAAGTTGCCTCTAACTCATAACGACACTCTTTGTAATAGCGCTGAAGCCTGCTTGTTCTAAGCCAGTCTCACCAACTCCGATACACCCACCCCCATTGCCCCAGTTACTGTATTAATCCATCTCATCCAGGGTCTTCCTCTCCTGCACTGTCCCTCCACCCTTCTGAACATGATATGTCCTCCAAGGATTGGTCTGTCCTGGCCACGTGCCCAAAGTATGTGAGACAGAGTTTCAAAATCCTAGTGTCCAAGGAGAAACTTAGTTTCACCCTCACCAAGACAGACCTCTTTGTTTTCTTGGCAGTCCATGACATGTTCAAAACTCTTCTCCAGCACCACAGCATAACAGCATCAATTCGTCTTCTGCCTTCCTTAGTTATAATCCAGCTCTCTGATGCATAGTAAGTAACTGCAAAGACTGTGGACTAACTAATTAATATTAGGAAACAAACTGTCTGAAATACTGAATGAAAATACAATATAAGTTGTAAACTTTCTCTCAAATACAACTAATAAAAAAATAAGCCAATGGAAGGTTGACATAAATTTGGTTTTGGCTTCCTTTTTCAGACTACCCTTGGTGGCACAGTGCTTAAGTGTTGAACTGTAAACTGAAAGCCCACCAGCCACTTCTCAGGAGACAGTGGAGATCCACTCTCATAAAAGATTTACAGCCTTGGGAAGCCTGTTGAGTTGTTGAAGTCAGATCCACTTGGCAGCAGAACTTTGTTTCAGCTCCTGAATTTTGAGCTCAGAATTATTTACTTAATCTTATGGTTTGGTGAATTAAAAGATATGCATGAGAAAGTCCAGATTTACTAGACTAAGTCCAGATTTACTGTAGATGCTTGAAGAACTCTGAATAAAGTTCGAAATCTGCCCTAATGCCATTTGAACTTGGAATTGAAGACCCCTCCCAAGAGGTCTCCTTTAAGCCAAATGATAGTTTGTCTTATAAAATGAGCAGTGTCATCCACAAATGATGTGCTCTGTTAAACAATTAACTACATAAGGCCATATAGGCACCATTTACCCACATGCAAAGACAGGAAGGCATGAAGGGGCCGCGAAGCTGTGTCAACTGAAAGACAAGAAATTGAGTGGAAATAATAAGAATGTTGAGATGTGAAAATTGTAACTGGTGTTACAGAACAGCTTACATAAAAGATTATTAGGGGAGCTCTGGTGGCCTAGTGGCAAGAAGCTGTACTGTAATCCCAAAGGTACAGGGTTCGAATCCACCAGATGCTCTGCTGGAGAAGGAGGGACAATTTCCTCCTGTACTGGTCAGATCTGATTTGATGGTACATGCACAAAAAATAATAAAGAAAAATTTTAAAAAAAGATTATTAAACGTGGATCCATTTTCTAGTAAACTTTCACCAAAAATACAAGGGGGGGGGGGAAGAATCATTAATGACTCTCAATACCCCATGCGGAAGTTAGTGTTTATTACTATTTAAAAAAAAAACCCAAGGAAAACTCACTGAGTCAAGTGATGTATGCAGGGTCACATCAGGATTAGTTCCTTATTCCTTGTTCTGGAGTTGTCCAGTGTCATATTTTTAGTTAGGTCATTGTTTCAGGGCCGGAGGGACCTTAGCAATTATGTAGTTCAATCTCCTCATTTACCTGTGACTAAAAATGGGAAAGGCATAAATCTGCACCAGAACATACGGATATATTTGGTTTATTACAGAGCAACAGTGGCTGATTGTATGTGTCTAAAAATGTCTGATACAAGAAAAGAATGTAGACATTATAGTCAGAACTTGGTTACAGACCAACTTGGGAAAGATTGATTGTTCTACTCACTAAATCTCATTTCCCTCACCGACTTCAAGGGATGGTTATAGAGAACAAAATAAAGTGAAAGAACCTATTACAGAGCTTGGCACGAAATGGTTTGCCCAGTAAATGGTAGCTGCTATTAGAAAAGAAAGTTCAGGGTGTCTTACAGAAAAGATTTCCAACGATGTCAAATCCAACTCTTCAGCCATGTTTATATGTATCTATACACATGTACAAGGAAGCTCTGGTGGCCTCGTGGCAAGGAGCCATGCTGCAATCCCAAAGGCATGTGGTTCTAGGCCACCAGCTGTTCCACAGAAGAAATAGGCAGTCTTCTCCTGAGTGTTATTTGCCTCTGAAAACACTCTGGAAGGTCAGCTATGGGTCAGTTCCAATTCGACAGTGCACAACATACTCATGTCCAGTGGAGCTCTGCTGGCCAAGGGGCAAGAAGGTGTGCTGAAATTCTGAAGGCGCGGTTCGAGTCCACCAGCTGTTCCACACGAGGAAGATGGGAGAAAGATGGTCATTCTCCTCTGGTGCGATTTACTGCCCCTGAAAACCCACTGGTGGGTCACCTCTAAGTGGATTCCGACTTGGTATTTAACAACAGTAACACATAGCTTAATACTACATTGCTGAATATAATTGATTTTTTAAAAAATACTACTTTTCGGGTGAGCTCTGGTGGCCTAGTGGTAAAGAAGGTGTATTGCAATCCCAGAGGTGCACGGTTCAAATCCACCAGATGCTCTGCCAGAGAAGGAGGAACAATCTCCTCCTGTACCAGTCAGATCTGATTTGACGGTACACACACACACACACACACACACACACACACACAAATAAATAAAATTAAAAAAATACTACTTTTCCCAGAATCTCTTTGTACTTGGGACACTGACTCAGCTCTGGCAACACGATGGTACCTACATGTGTGTACATTACACATGGAAGGAGAATGTGTTACTGTCACAACTTCCTGTTTCCTACAAGTCCATACAACAGTTGTCGTCAGCCTCAGGCTCTCTAAATGCTGTCAGATCCACTGGGCCTGAAGGGACAATTAACAAGCTCCTTTTGCCACAGCCTAAAGTTACAGGAGAGCCTTTTGATCTTGAAGATATGGTCATTAGTCAAATAGGCTGAAACAAATGGCTCAAATTTATCAATCCTGTAACTATCTCAAAAAAAATCTTGCCAAGCCTCTTGCTTACTGGAAATATGTGGAAGAGATATTCTGGTGGTTTTTTATAGTTACTAGACCTCAAACAGGTCCCTGAGCTATCAGGATTCCTTAGCTGATGATATTTGTCACTGTATGGATGGTGAAGAGATTGAGATAGTTAACCGTTTTAGTTTGCTCGGCTCCGCATTGGTACCAGCAGCCAGGAAGTCAAGAGACGAATTGCATTGGGAAAGTCAGCTGTGAGGGACCTCTCAAGAGTACTGAAGAACAACAACCTCAGGCTGGAGACTAGGGTGCTCCTGATCCAGGCTATAGTCTTTGCCATTACATGCGGTGCATCAGAGAGTTGGAGTGAATAGGGATGATAGAAAGAGAATTTATGCCTTTGATCTGTGGTGCTGGAGAAGAGTGTTGAATATACCATGGATGTTAGGAGAACAAACAGGTTTGTCCTGGAGAAGGTGAAGCCAGAACGCTCCTTGGAGTCAAGGATTCTGAAGCTTCATCTGACATACTTTGGGCATGTTGAAAGGAGGGACTGGTCCTTGGAGAGGGACATCATGTTTGGGAGAGTGGAGGGGACGGTGCAGGAGAGGAAGACCCTCAATGAGATGGATTGATTCTGTGATTAGTGTGGTGGGAGTGAGACTGTGAGGTTGGCATAGTGTGGTGGGAGTGAGACTGTGAGGTTGGCACTAGAGCAAGGTTTAGGGCTCTTGTACTTAGGGTCACTATGAGTCACAAGCAATTCAATGGCACATAACAACAACAACAATCATTTAACCAAGGTAGTGAGGACACTTTACAGCTTGCTGCTGGAGAGGCCTTTTCAGCATGATGGGGAATGCCTAGAATTAGCATTTGATCAAGTGGAATGGGAATATCATTTTAAGAGTTGACTTTTTTTAAAGACATGAACTTCACTATATTCTTTGACAAATTTCTTTTTACTTTAGTTAGCTACGGTTGATTTCTGATGCTCGCATGCAGAAATAACTTAGTTTGTGAATCTGTATTATGAAGGTGGTTTCTGGCAACAGATCTTCAGGGAAGTTGAATTATTTGGAATCAATTTTCTGATTGTGATGAGTGAGAAGGTAATGATATTCTTAATCGTATTTCAAGACAAGAAAGTAGCAGCGAAACTAGGAACTCCATTATTTCCTTTGGTTATTGGTACCTAAGTGTCTACCCAGGAGGCACTACTGGTATTCTCTCTTTCCAGCACAAGATACATGACCAGTTACTGACCAGTACACCTCATATGCAGCCACCACATGTCAGTGGAAGATTTCATGTTGCCAGGGCTATTGCTGGGATGCTGAATGAGGGCTTCCAGACTAAAACAAGAAAGAAAGGAATGGTGATCAAGCTCTGAAAACTGTCCTCCAAATAACCTATCATAAATTCAGGAGCAGGTCCAGGGCTGAATCTGTTTGTTGAAACATGCCAGTTAGTATTCCATCAATTCCTGTCCTGGGATGCTATTTTGTGTGAATACCTTCAGTGCAGTTTGAATTTCCCCCTTTATTTCCATTGAATAATGATCACATGCTTCTTCCTGAAATGGTGCAGTGTCAGTGAATTCTTTCCGACACAATGACTTTGTGTATTTCTCTGTCTTCATCTGATGCTTCCAATATCGTTCAAGATTTTGCCCATAGAATCTTTTCAGTAATGCTACTCAAAAAAAATGACTAGAGACAATTGTAAACATCCATTAATAATTGGAACATGAAATGTATGACATGCATCTTTGAAAATTGGAAGTTGTAAAAAAAAAATGCAATGGAACAGTGGTTGATATCCTAAGCATTAGTGAACTTAGATGGACTGGTTTGAACCACTTTGAATCAGATAATCACGCGATCTCACACACCAGGAATGACAAATTGAGCAAGAATGGAGTTGCATTCGTAGTCCAAGAGAATGTTTTAAGAAGATGATGAGGTAATGAGTTGTGCTGATGTTGTCTGTGCTCTGAACCTGGACATTGTCGACCTCCTTATTAGGGTCTGTGTTTAATCTCAATGCTTTTCCTCAATTCATCCTGCCAATTGTTGAGAAGATGCAAATAACAATGTGATCATAATGTATTTCTTAAAAAGTTTCCTTCAGAGGCTCCTCATTGAGTACAGGTCAAGATTGCTTCTCCTCACTATAACATATACCAAAACCAGACCCACAGATGTGGAGTCTAATCTGACTCAACAATCCTTTATCTGTTTTCTAAGGTTGTAAAACTTAATGGGAAGAGACGGCCCATCTGTCTCTCTCAGAGCATCTGGTACATTAAAACTTCTAACTTTTCAGTTAGTACCTTGACATGTTGTGTTATTGTTGTTGTTAAGTGCTGTCGAGTCACAGGTGACTCTTAGTGACCTTATGAAGGAGAGTCCTTAACGCTTGGGTGTCTTTCGTCCTCTCTCCAGGTTCATAGGGTTTCCAGAGGCAAGCTGTTATGAAAGTGGATGCCACTCCTGTTTCCCAGCTTATTTTAATTGGGGAGCTCCACCCCACTCTGTCCACATTGGGTAACCAACCATTAACGCATTTGACACATCAAGGTGTTGAGCCTCACAGCAACCACAAGTTATCGCTATACAGCAACTTGTACACCAGGGCTAAAAGACCTAGTGGAACGTCTGAACAAAAACAATGGAAGACAGACCTGAGGGCCACAGATTAAAAGTCACCCACCTTTGGCTTGGTAGCATCACTTTCTGTCCACTGGGCCATCTGATCTCTCTCTCTATGTTGATGTTATTGTTGTTAAGTGCCGTCGAGTTGCAGGCGGCTCATAGCAACTCTGTAAAGGAGAGTCCTCAATGCTTGGGTGCCTTTCATCCTCTCTCCAGGTTCATAGGGTTTCCGGAGACAAGCTGTTATGGAAGTCCCTTGACATGTTAGACAGTGTAAAACCAGGGGTTTTCACCATGATATATTCTAACCAAAGCTCAAACTCATTGTCATTGAGTGGAGGCTAACTAATGATGGGTTTCTAAGGCTGTAAAATGCCTAGGAGGAGATTGTCTCTCTCCCATAAAGCAGCTGGTGGATTTGGATACTGGAGAGGATCGGCCTGCGGATTAGCAATCTGACTCTGTACAGAATATGCCACCAGAGTTTCCCTCGAAATCTCCCCTGCAATCAATGCAGACTCATTCTCTGGTGACTCTCCCACTAGCCCCTTATGCAATACGCTCCACTTTCATACACCTTATTTCCTTGCCTTGGAATATCCTTTCTCCTCACTTCCTAAAATTGTCTGTCTGGTCAGCTTCTCCTTCAATAAGCAGGTCAGGTATTTACATCTTCTGTGAAGCTTTCTCTGGATTTACTCAGTAAATTAGCCCTTCTTTCACTGTGTCCATATTGCATCTTGACCTGTAAAGCCATTACGACTTAGAATGAAATAAACCATGTTATTGTTTCCTCAGTATACCAAGCAAAGGGAGCCTATATGTAAAAAAAAAGAAAACAAACCCAAAAAACAAAAAAACCAAGGGTCGTGTGAGGATGGCCATATTTGACCTTTATCAACTTCACAAAGGGGAACTGTCCCCATCAAAAACACAAAAGCAATTTCCACGAGTTAAGACATGTCCCCCACACGCCTGCACTTCTTTCTACTCACCAATCTTACTCCTTTATTGGGGCCAAAATCTGACATGATAGCTCAGAGACCACACAAAGCCATATTGGGGTAGTCAAAAGGCTATAATTCATGTAGCAGAATACAGTCAGGGCAGCTTCTGAAATGTGCTCACAGGTGCCTCAGCCTTGACCCTTGCCACTCCGGACCAGTGTGACAAAGCACTTAGTCCTGCCAATTAGGGCTCTCCCCACAATAGGCCTCTAACAAACTTGGGGAAAGGCTCTTGGCTGTAGTTGAATGGCGTGGCAGTGCCAATGTGCTCTCTATCTCACGTCAGGTCTCTGGTTCTCTGCTGTGGCTTCTGAAGCTGTTGTTCCCATAGGCCCTACACTGTCTAGCACATGAACCTCTAGTCCTGAAGGACTCATTACATTCTCTGGCTTCTTTCCCAGTGGTGGTGAGTATCTCAAATTCTGCTGCTGGATCCTTTCATTTTAACGACAAGACTAGCCAATCCCCTTGTGGATCAAGGAGGCTAGCCAACCTCCTTGTAGATAGGCTAACGCAGCAACCTATCTGCATATTCCCACCCATCCACATGGCAAAGTGCTAGAGAAGCCATTCTGAACAATAAACTCTTAACAGCACACTATATTTTAGATGGAAAAAACATTGAAAGTGTCAAGAACTTATTTGGCTCCCTGGAGACCACAGATACCAAATGATGTATTGCATCGGGCAAATCAGCCACAAAAGAATTCTATGAAGTGCTGATGAGCAAAGACATCACTCTGAGTGCACCTGACTGAAGCCATGGTATTTTCAGTTGTCTCACATGCATAGGAAAGCTAGACAGTGAATTAAGAAGACTGAAGAAGAAGTGACATCTTCCAGTGATGTTGGTAAAGGATACTGACTTGATGAGGGATTGCCATCTTTCTTGAGAGACAAACCAGAAAGCTCCATGGAAGGGAGGTGGGCAACCATCAGGAGGGACTAGTCCCTAGAGAAGGACATCGTGATCAGTAAAGTAGGGGTCAGCAGAGAAGAGAAAGCATTTGGGTGAGTCAGGCTGAAACAGTGGCTACAACAGTGGTCAAACAGCAATGACTAGGACCCTGACCCAGGACAAGACACTATTTCCTCTGCTCTATGTCAAGCCACTGAACCAGAACTGCCTTGACAGCACTTAACACAATGTCCTCCTGTACACACACTTTTCTACATGTATGGGCCTCACACACATTTTCAATCAATAGTCCTTGACATGCAATTGGAGAATAATAATTGATAAAGGAAAAGATAAACAGATTTGAGAGTAAAAGAATGAAATGACTATTCTGAGTTCTAAGAAACTATTACAGATTTCCTTCAACTGTCCACCTCTTTTTCTAATAAATTATCTTGGATCCCTCAGTGCTAAATATCTGAATTAAGGCTGACAATTCTTATTTGTTTACTTAGATTCAAAATGCCAACGTCATCCTCTGCAGTCTCCTGAGTTCCTGGGAAGAGCTTTTGACAGGCAACAGCATCTTCTCCGTGCCTATTTCTTTCTCTAATAGTATTGCTGACAAGTAACAACAGCCTAAGCAAAGCAAACAGATTTATCTCTTGAAAACCACAGTGACCCTTTTCTCCCCTTCCTTTTTTTAATACTTTAAAAAAAAATTCATTTTCATCAGAGTTTACAGAGACTTAGGTTTTCCAGTCATTCATTGTTGCACTTTTCTCCCTGCCTACCACCTTCCTCCAATTCACTCTTCTCCTTGAAAAGGAAAAGAAAAACTCTTTCATTGGTATGACTTGGGGGGAGGGCAGTGACTCTTAATGATGGGAAAGCTTCAGTTCTTGTACTCAGTTGCCCAAGAATTACGTGATACTTTGAAATAGTACAAATATCATTGTTTTAAATATTTTATTCATCGCTGAAAATATTTATTAAAAATTTGCCAATTTCTCAAGAGAAGTTAGTATCTGTTTCCCCAGGAGATTTTGTGCTTTGTTCCTTTTGAATTCTCAAAGCTCTATACGGTAAAGAAAGTAAATCATTACACGGTAAAAAAAAGTGATGACAAGAGGTTGTGGTGTCTATTGAAAACACTCTCTTTGTTTTCTAAGCAATTTGGGCAGAAGCAGGGAAGTGGTCTATGTTAATATAGAAAAGGAGAGAAACCAGAAATATACAATTAAATGTAAATGAAGGAATTTTGTAGGTTAAGGTTTCAAAATGCAATCATTAAGAAGAGAAATCACCATTTTTCTTGGATTTGACAGCCTTTTATGTCTCATTCTCTGTGAAATGTAAGAAAGTGATTTCTTGTGGTTTCTTATTTACATTAATTTATAAGAAATGAAAAAGAAAAACCTATTTTTTTATACTTTGCCCTCAATTCATTCCTTAGGCTTTGTTTATTTTTCAGGGTTAATAATACTAAGAACATAGATTGTTTCAAACATTTATACAAGGGAAAGAGACATAGCTCTTAAATGTTTAAAATGAACAGAAACTAAATAAATGTGGTACATCCATGGTTTTGACTATTTTCATTTTTAAAACTTTTGAGGATTCCCTCCCATTCTTATTTCTTAACATTTTGTTGAGATTTGAGTGATAATTTGCAAAGCAGATTGGTATTCCATTCTGTTTTGCATTTTTGTCCAGCTGCTTTTCTTAAAAATATTTTATTGTGTTTTAGGTAACCATTTACACAGTAAATGAGTTGTCCAAACTGTTTTTTGTGGTCCATCTCTCTGTCGTCAGCACAGTTCTTCAACTAAGTCACTACTGTGCAAAAACTATCTTTATCTTAGTCTTCCCATTTCTTTAAAGCAAGGCTGTCGCTAAATCTATTTTATACCTAAAAATAGCGAACAGTATACTCTTCCTGTTTCCTTAGTGTAGCAAAGCATTGTTCTCAGAGGGGTTTATTCTGTGATTATAGGCCTATTGCTCCCTTCTGTTCAGCTCAATTTATTATCATTTTGTTTTCTCCTATAAGCTTTTCTAATTTCCTTTGGAACATATGATTGCTTTACAAAGCCAGTTCCTTTTGATCTTTCTTTCACTTATCTCTTAGTATTGTTCCATTAAAGAGTCCTGGTGATGCTGTAGAAGAGTTGGGCCAGTAGTGTTGGATAGCTAATAAAAAGGTGGACAGTTTTAACCCACCAGTTACTCTGAGAGAGAAATAGGAGGCTATTTCCTCCTGTAAATATTTAGAACCTTGGAAAATAGAATCTATTCAATTACTTGTTCTTTTTTCGTAATTTCTGGTTCGTCACTTTCCAACTTGTAAAGGTTTTTAATTAAAAAGACTTACTATATGTATTTGGATTTCCAATAATTTCTATTTTATTCTAAGGGACTTTATGGTGATATCTTACTTTTTATAAGGATACTTCAAATTTTAATAGCCACGGTCTTCACATTTACTTGCTATGAGCTGGACAATGACTAAGGATAATAGAAGAAGAATTGATGTGTTTTGAATTGTGTTGAATATATCATGGACTGCTAAGAGAATGAACAGGTTCATCCTGAAGAGGGTGAAATCACACTGCTTTTAGTTGTGGTGTTGTTGTTTGACGCCATCGAGTCGCAGACGACTCATAGTGACCCTATGAATGAAAGGCCTGAGCACTGTTCGTACATAGAGTTTCCAGAGGCAAGCCATTTTGGAAGTGGATGCCGCTCCTGCTTCCAGGCTTGATTTAGTTGGGAAGCTCCGGCCAACACTGTCCGCCATGGGTACCCATTACCACGATTGGCACATCACTGTCACAGTCTCCAGCATCACAGCAACCACGAGTTACCTCTGTACAGCAACGCACAGACCAGTGCTATACCACCTAGAAGAATGTTTGACAGGAAAACAATTTGAACCTGGCCGAGGGCCGCAGATGAAAATCACTCACCTTTGGCTTGGTAGCATAGCTTCCTTCCACTAGGCCAACGTAGCTCTCTCTTGGTCATCGTCATTGTTATTGTTGTTTGATGCCGTTGAGTCGTAGACGACTCACAGCAACCCTATGAACAAACAGCCTGAGCACTGTTCGTACAGAGATTGGTCCTAGTAGGCA
Source organism: Elephantulus edwardii (assembly GCF_000299155.1). NCBI lineage: Eukaryota > Metazoa > Chordata > Mammalia > Macroscelidea > Macroscelididae > Elephantulus > Elephantulus edwardii. The sequence continues at coordinate 6,036,564 of NW_006399931.1, read as the reverse complement.
AGAATTTTTTTTTATCATTTGCAAGATGACAGATGAAAACAATTTTATTCCTCCAACAGATCTTTACACGAGATATGCAGTGTGCATAAAAAATATTTTGCACTTGTTGTGGGATAATAAGATTGTAGGGGAAGGAAAGTGAAGACAAGAGGCTTGCTCTCAGTGAACTAACACTAACATCATCCCACTCTTATGCACAGCAAGGCTGGCCAGGATGTTGAAGCTCCATCGGACATACCTTGGGCATGTTGCATGGAGGGAAAAGGATATCATGCTTGGAAGGGTGAAGAGACAGTGAAAAAGTGGAAGACCCTGGATGAGATGGACCGATTGATTAAGTCAGTGACTAGGGAAATGGAGGAGGTGTGTCCAAGACAATGAAGCTGGCTCAGGATAGAGCAGGGTTCAGAGCTGCTGTACATAGGGTCGTTATGAGTTGCAGCAACTTGACAGCACATAACAACAAATATCTCTGAGTTACTAAGAGCTTTTTGTCATGGTTACCAGTTTAGAATAAATATTTATCAAAATAGATATCACCATTTTTGTCATATATGATTTGAATTCTGTTAGTTCTATGTGAAATGTTCAAAGAAAGTGATCTATCTTTGTCTCTTATTGTTGATACTTTGCCCTTAATTTCGTCTACTTGTTACTATGATGTGTAGAGTCGGAACTGACTCATAGCTCATGTCTTCAGCACTCTTGATTTTCAAAGCATATGAGTATTTTCCTTGATTAGCAATATTGAACACCAGTACTTCAAAACCATATTGGACAGCACAAACTCAAAATTTTTTACTGCTCAGAAAAAAACAGTGATTTCTTTTTTTTTAACATAGTGATATCTTTTTTTTTTTTAGAATTTAGGGAAGTTTCCAATTGAAATGTACTCCAGCTAATTTCTAAGTAAATTTTGCTTTATTTTTTAAATTAAGTTAGATATCTGGAAGACTACATGGCTGTACCTTACTAGCATAACTTCTTAGGAACGTTACATTTTTCAGAACATTTGCATTTTAAAGAAGATTATCATGAGAAGTCATGTTATGAATTCATTTTTACATTCATTATAAAATTAATGTTGATACTTTTACCAAATATGTACCGCTTTCTGTAGAAGAATTACAATAAAAATTTTATTTCAGTGGACCAACTTTCCAGAAATATGACTATAGAACTCAGAGCTTACCAACTCAGCAATGACTTCTGGAGAAAATCTCCTTAGTTCTAGGTCTCTTTGCCCTGACCACAGCCCATTGCTGACATAGTGGTAACTTGGATCTGAAGAAGTTCTTATACCAGCTACACAAACTGGATAAAAACAAGACACATACTTTTCTAAAAGAGAAGAGGGGTGTGCTTATGAGTTGTAGGAAGAAAAACTGTCAGAAATGCTGCTGGCACAAAAGATCAACTTAGGCAACTACCAACTGAAAGGTGGGCAGTTCAAACCTACCCAGAGATAGCTCAGTAGACACACATGGCACTCTCCTTCTGCAAGGTCACGGTCATTGTCAACCCTGTAGAGCACAGCTCTGCATACGTGAGATTCCCGTGAGTCCCAGTCTACTTCCTGGCAGCGGACACTACTACTTCGACTTCACAATGTAATGGCCAGGCTTAGGGAGAAAAAAAAAGAGTGCCCAGATACGTTTTTGTTTCCAAGAAATAAGGGGTAGTTTTTAGACCTCTTAGGTTTAAGAATCCTTTGCTTTTGATCTGTAATTACAATATAATTAGGTGTTCTATAGGAAACCCTGCCAGAAACTTATGCAAACAAAATTTAACAGGAGTAAGAGCAAAACATACATCATAGGCAGTGTTCTCTAAAGAAGCAAATCCAGTGAAGCTGAGAGAGAGGGAGAGGGAGAGAGGGAGAGGGAGAGAGGGAGAGATATCTTTCATTGTTATCAAGTCAGAACTCACAACTGACACTCTAGTGGGTTTATTGTTAAGTGCCATTGAGTAGTGGATGACTCGTAGCGACCCTATGAACGAAAGACCTGAACACTTGTATAACTTCCATCGTTTCTCCACATTCATAGAGTTTCAGGAGACAAGCTATTTCAGAAATGGATGCCTCTCCTGCTTCCAAGCTTGTTTTAATCAGGGAGCTCCATCAAACACTGTCCACTAAACATTATTGCGTTTGACACATCAGTATCACAGTGTCCAGCTTCACAGTGACCACAAGTTACCTCTGTACAGCAAAGGGACAGACCAGGGCTATAGCACTTAGAAGAATGTTTTATGAGGGTGTAAGATCACAAAGGAAGAGTTTGCCAATCTTTCTCCTGAGGAGCTGCCGGTGAATTTGAACCATCAGAAAGGGTTAGCAGCACAGCCCAGCTCCCTGCAGAATAGGCAACCAGAGCTCCATAGATAGATTTATTTTAAGGAAATGGCTCATGTGACCTCAGAGGTGTCTGAGGAGGAAGGATCTCAGGCTAGTAATGGGTTTGGAGGCTACCAACTTCATGACCCCGCTTGGTCATTGTTGGGAAACAGGGCTTCTTAGAATGTTGTTTCCGATGCCGATGAGACCAAAGTCAGCCAGTAGGACTAGTCACTGGTTTAAGTCTAAAGAGGAGGTACTAGAAAGCCGAGCCAGATAAGGTCAGACAAACCCTTTTAAATGCCAGAGAATTCTCAGATTCACGGCCCTTGATGTGTCACCAGCCCATAGGTGACCTACTAGGTTTCCAAGCTGTAAGTCGCACCAGAGGAGATTTCTTATCTGTCCCCATGGAGTCTGGTGGACTTGAACTCTTGGAGATTTGAGGTCTTTGGGTCAGCAGAGAAACTCTACAGACTATGTCCACCAGTTTTCCCTTTTTTCCAGAGTCCAAAGATAAAATCAGGCCATATCCCTGGTGAGACTTAGCCTTAATCATATAGAACTCATCATATCTTTACACATCCCCCCTTGTTGTTGTTGTTAAGTGCTGTCGAGTCGCAGGCGACTCATAGCGACCCTATGAAGGAGAGTCCTCAACGCTTGGGTGCTTTTCATCCTCTCTCCAGTTTCATAGGGTTTCCGGAGGCAAGCTATTATGGAAGTGGATGCCACTCCCCCTTCTAAGCTACACATCCCCTTAGAAGACTTTATTAACATTACAGAGGTTAGAATTGGCAACACACTAAATAATTACACTATACATATGGACCGCAATGACACAATGTTAGCTACAATAATGTGTAAGATTAAGGTGAACTTTAGAGTTGTTGTTGATGATTGCTTTTGAATCAAACACAACTCATAGCGACCCTATGAACAAAAGGCCAGAAGCCCCTCAACAACTACCAACATTTATCATATTCATAGGGTTTCCGGAGGCATGTATTTAGGAAGTGGATGCCACTCCTGCTTCAAAAACTTTATATTATTATTTTTATCAAGACTTTGGATAGTGGCTGGCTAATATATTATTATATATTATTAATTATATATTATTATATTCTATTATATTATTATATGTATTATATATTTTATTAAAAATATATTAGCCAGCCACTATCCATAGTCTTGATAAAAATAATCATCTACATTTTCACTATCCAAAAGACAAACTACTTGATCACTACTGTCAATAAGTCACAGGATTGATGTAATTTGGGTATCTCTATTTTCTCTTTTCTTGTTTGTTTGATGGGTAAAGACTGACCTTATTAAGATATTTATTAGTGCCTCTCTAGGGAGCTCATAAGCACCTAACAACAACAACAACAGAGAGCACTCCAGTGGCTTAGCCATAAGGAATTACCCTCCCAAGCCAAAGTTACATGGTTTAAATCCACCAGTTGCTCTGCGGGATAAGAGCAAGCTCTTCTGTGATTTACTGCCTCTGAAAACCCGCTGAACGTCAGCTGTGGGTTGGTTCTGACTTGAAGGTACACAACAACAACAAAAACAGTGCTTCTATTTATGTGAAACCATATGGCATTTGGGATGCGATTACCGCATCATGACTGCTACAATAATACCTCCTTGATTCATCTTGAGACCAAGAGGCTCAGAATATTTTTGTTGACATCATCTGATAGACTTGCGTAAAACAGCGGATTCGTCACGAGTGTGTGGCGTTCATCTGCACACGCCCTTGTCTTAGTAATAATAGCACGTCAGCTGTCACTGAGAAGCTGTTTTTGTTCCTGTCGTCCTAAAAGGACTGTTGATACAGGTGTCCTTCCACCTTTTGATGACAGATTGGGCATGAAACACAAAGCCGGGTCTGCCAGACAATTCCTCCCTGGAATTTGAATTTTAAGAATCCTATCACTGGAACCATGTTGTGCTACTAACAGAAAGGGCACCAGTTCCGATCCACAAAGAGCTGAGTGGGACAAACGTGGGCAGGCTTCTCCTATAAAGAATTACAGCCTCAGACACCTGATGGCAGGTCAGGAGGAGTCAGAAATTCCCCAACAGCAGCAGGATTAGTTGAGTTTCAATTCCTTCATGTATTTATTGTGATCAAAAGATATTTCACAGACCAATAGAATGTACCTCCCAAATGGAGATGACAAACTCCTATCCTCAAGAGAGGATTTCGAGCGCTCAGATGACGACATTTAGCCAGATGAAGAACAATTATCTATGCTGCATGAATTTATAAACATTCATTACATTGTTCTTCATAATTTCATATTAGAGGGGGGAAAAAAAACCTTTGTCACTGACTGTGTTTATGGACTGGCACTTGAGAATCCCATCATCAGTGTGATTAAAAGAACAAAACCCAAAACCACCTGCTCTGGAAATTCCTTGTCTCCCAAGAACACCACGGAAGGATGTTGAAAGGCAGCCCCACAGCTGAACAGACATTGAAAGACAGGTAAACGGGTGAGTCAGAGGAGAGGTTTTAGGCTGCGTGAACGGTGTGACTGTTCGGAAAGAGGAGGGCGGAACCGTATGATGAAGTGTTGTTATCCGGTCAGGAGGGGAATTAGTCATGTGGAGAGGGTTGAGAAATGATACTAGGGTATACTGGCCTTGGACAATTCAGCAGACCAAAATCCAAGCCAGACTCATCCCTGGTGAGCCCAGTCCTACTGACGGTGACTCTCTAAGGCAGGGTGGAACCTCACCACAGGACTGCCGAGCCTGCCACCTTCATGGAAGCACCCTGCCACATTTTTTTTTCCTCAGAGGAACGGGTGGTTTTGAACTGCTGACCTTTGACCCAACAGCTGAGTGCATAACAACTGTGCCACCAGGCTCTCCATTCAGTAGACAGTGAAGTAATATTAGAGGGTTTTGAGGGGAAACAATGTACTTGATTAGGGTTTTGCTTTAAGGAAAAATAACTCCGTCATTCCTGCTGTCAACTCAGCTTCAACTCACAGTGGTTGTCCGTCGGGCTTCTGAGACTGTGTATCATGGGAGGAGACTGTCCATCTTTCTTCTTCAGAGCCATGGGGAGATTTGAACTGCCAGAGCTGTGGCCATTGGGTTAGCGACACAACTCACTACAGCGTTTTAGGAATATATATCAGCAATAGTTTTCATTTGTTGGATCTGTGTAAAAGTAATTAAATGGTGCTGTGTCATTTTCTAGTTAAGGAGCTATTGTTTACAAAAGACGAAAGGATTAGGAATGTGGCATTGCAAATGGATTTGGTAAACAGAGTAGATAGGATTCAAACATTTGTTGGATTCAAGAGCTTTAGAATGAGCCTGGTGGCATAGAGTGTTAAATGTTTAGCTTCTAACCTAAAGGTTGGGGCTTTGAATCCACCAGCCTCTCAGTGGGAGAGAAATGAGGGGGGAAAAAACCCTAAAACCCCCAAACCTCAATCTCATTGCCATTAAGTTAGAACTGACTCAGAGCTGGCCACCTAACAGGTTTTCAAAAGCTGTAAATCAAAGGTTGCCTGTCTTTCTTCAGCTGCTAATGGATTTGAACCACCAGAAAAGATGCTTCGGGGTTCGCAGCACAACTCCTTATGGCCCATACCCCCAGAGCTCCTCAGTGGAGGAAAGGCGAGGCATTCTGTACCATGAAGAACTAGGGCTTCGGCATCCTTCTAGAGCGATTCTGTTCTGCCTCACAGAGTTGCTATGAATTGGACTCGACTTGATGGTCATGAGTGAGGGCCTTAAAGAGAATGAAGAGAGAAACACGATGATGTTTTCACTTGTAGGGAAAAAAAAGGTGAAGGAATGGATTTTTGGAAAGGAGATAAAAAACTTACAATTCATCCAGGGGCTAAGAATTTAAGCATTCTTGGCTAAGAGCAAGAATAAGCCTAATGAGAAGACTGATGTCTGAAAAGGCCTTTTCTTTTCTGACTGTAATATTATGGATAGTTCAGCTTCAATTTGCAACTGAAAGAAGGCAGTCCTGGCGTTACACAGCATCAACTGAGATTTGATCTCAGTGCAGCCTGAGCCCATGCTTCTGACACCCACGAGTTTGTGTTCATTCAGCATCATGCAAACCCAAGGCTGTTTATGTGGATTGCTACACTCACATGCCTCTCTTTACTCGCAGGTTTTCTGTGCCTCAGCATTGTGACTTAATAGTTCTTTGTGGTGGGGGGTTCTTCTGTGCATTGTAGAATTTAACAACATCCTTACCTCAACCCACTAGATGCTGGTAGCATCCTGTAGCATCACAACGAAAATGCTCCCAAACATAGCCAAATATCCCCTTTGTTGTTGTTGTTGTTACGTGCCATCGAGTCTCCTGTGACTCATTGCGACCCTATGCACAACATCCCTAAACCCTGCACTATCCTGTGCCAATCTTACTGTCTCTGACACACCTATCCCTATTACCCCAGTGACTGAATCAAACCATCTCATCAAAGGTCTTCCTCTCCTGTGCTGTCCCTAAACCCTCCCAAGCATGACATCCCACTCTAAGGACTGATCCCTCCTTGCAACATGTCCAAAGTGTGTCAGACGAAGCTTCAGAATCCTTTCCTCCAAGGAGCAGCCTGGTTTCACTCTCTCCAGGACAAACCTGTTCATTTTCTTAACAGTCCATGGTATATTTAATACTCTTCTCCAACACCACAGCTTAAAGGCATACATTTTCCTCTATCATCTCTAGTCATTGTCTAGCTCTCTGATGCATATAGCAAATGATTGCAAAGACCATGGCCTGTATTAGGCACACCTTAGTCTCCAGACTGATGTCATTACTCTTCAGTACTCTGGAGAAGTCTCTTAAAGCACTTTCCCAATGCAATAGGTTTTAAATTTCCTGGCTGGTGTCAAGACTGTTGATTGTGGAGCCAAGCAAACTAAAGCCGTTTACTTTCAATCTCAATCTCTTCACCATCCATCATGATACTACCTATCAACCCAGTGATGAGAATCTTTTGTTGTTGTTTTTTTTTTATATTGAACTTCAATCCATATTGAAGGCTGCAGTCTTTGACTTTCTTCAGGAAGCACTTCAGAAAATTTCCTCCAGATGAAGCCTATTGCTATCTATGTATATGCAAACATAGATTTCTAAAACACAGCTTGATCTTTAAAATTATGTTCCTGCTTCAAAACATCAAAAGACCCTTATTTTAGTTGCAGGAAAGTGAAACTAGACAGAATTTAATACAAACATTTCAACTATTTGAACTAAATTAGGTAGAAATTGTGACTGCTTATAATAACAAATGAAATCAGGGGTAAATGGCAGTCTTGGGCCAGAATTCTAGAAAATTGGCCCAAAGCACAGCTCTACCTGATAAAAGCTGCTTGGGTACTTTCCAGTTCAAGTTAAAGTGCAGTGGGGAAGACAGATAAAAGACCAAGAGGACTATGTGCCAAATGAGGACCAATGAAACAGAAAGCTAGTATTACAGTTTAAAAAACTGGGCTTACTGGCAGGCCAGGCCACGACCATGAAGAAGAATCAATTATTGATTGCTCACTGAGCCATCTCTAAGATTCACTGGGCATCTTTATTTACTTCTGTTTTATGTATGGATTTTCCTTTACTCTTCTTCAGACTTATTTTGCTTTCTTCAGGGTTTTACAACTAATTAAGAAGGGTTTGTTTTGCTTTGTTTTTTGCTGTCAATGCAACAGTGGGTCCACATAGGCTTGCGTGAGTTCCCATTTGTGCATACATATGAAAAACAATGATAAAAATAAAGCAGGAGACTGAGAAAGAAGATAAATTATGTACACTGCACTGAAACAGAGGAGGGAGAGAACTGTTTAAAAGGAATATGTGATTAGGTATTAATATCATGACGGGAGTCCAGAATAAAGGCTGCACAGTGGCGTGGACTTGGGTGGGGAGGGATTGTATAACAATGAAAGAATTTTTCTTCTACTTTTCAAAGATAAGAGCGAACTGGGGGGCGGGCATGGGCAGGGAGAAAAGTGCAACAATGAAGAATGGAAATCCAAAGTCTCTAAATTTTCATTAAAATAATAATAATAATAATAATAATAATAATAATAATAATAATAATAATAATAATAATAGCATTGTAATGTCCTGTAACCATCTAAATGATCCCTGGTATGTTTGAGATCCCTGAGGTGGCCACTACGTCCCTCAATGTCACTGAGCATTTCCCTCCTTTTTTGCTGACCCTGCTCTACCAAATATGATGTCCTTGTTTAGTGATGTGCCTTTCCTGATAATTTTCCCAAAGTTATGGAAAGGCCTATGTTTATCATAACTTGGAATTATATTATTAGTTTTAAAATTTCATATGAAGTCATACTAGTTCACTTTTATACTTCTTGATAAAAGGATAATTGCAGTGTGTGTATCTCTCTCTCTCTCTCTCTCTCTCTCTCTCTCTATATATATATATATATATATATGTATATATATACTCTCAAGTTAAATTATATCCCATGGGATATGTTTACTTAACATGCATTACTCACATAGGAAATGGACTTTCAACAGTTCAGTTTGACTACAGTGCATGTGTGTGTAAGTCTCAGCAATGAGTTAATTTTTCAGTCAAACCTTGTTGCTGTGGTTATGTGCCATTCAGTCAACTAGACTCATAGAAACTCTATGAATAATTGTTCTGAACCCTGTCTTTTCTTGAGCCAATCTCACTGTCTCCTATACAAATGTCTACCTTACCACACTCACTGTGTCAATCCTTCTCCTCCAGGGCCTTTCTCTCCTGTGGGCTCTACCCTTCCAAGCATGAAGTCCTTCTCTAAGGACTGGTTCTTCCTGACAACATGCCCAGAGTATGAAAGTATGTGAGACAGACTTTCAACGTCCTTGCATCAAAGTAGCAGCCTGGTTTCACCCTCTCTACGGCAGATCTATTTGTTTTCTTGGCAGTCCAGGGTATGTTCAATACTCTTCTCCACCACCACAACTCACAGGCATTCTTCTCTCATCCTTATAGTCATTGTCCAGTTCTCTGATGAATAGCAAGTAATTGTGAAGATTATGGCCTGGATCAAGGACACCTTAGCCTCCAGACTGACATCATTGCTCTTCAGCACTCCAGAGAGGTCCCTGGCAGCAGTCTTTCCCAATGTAGCTTGTGTTTTGATTTCCTGACTGCTGGTGCCAAGAGTGTTAATTGTGGATCTTTGTTGATTGTTGATTGGTTAACAATTTCCATCTATCATGATGCTGCAAGCCTTACTATTTGATTTCCCTAAATTCCTCAATGCCGTGATTCAGAGCTTACAGAACATTACAACCAAGAGGTAAATGTTTGTTTCAGCTGAGCTATCTTCTTTAGCGTTGTTCATTCTTTGTTTTTCTATTCCCCTTTAAGTTACCTGCTTCCTGATGATAGACTTCTTTAGGGAGTATATCAGTAAATCCGTATCACCATCCATTTGCCCAGTATTTGTTTCACACTGCGATGCATGGAGGTCTGTTAGGCAGCCAGGAGCCAGGGTGACTGAGGCATTGCTTCACATGCTGACTCTTGTCGCTAGAATTTGCTTATGCAGTTGGATATGCTTCCTGGCCTTGACCTCCAGCCAGTCACTCAACCCTGTCAGTTCTGACTCTTCCTGCTTAATCTGTCCTTTGCTGTTCTTATCAGTTCCCACTGGCATGGTTTCAGAGCCGATGCCTGTTCTGTGCTTGTAGGGTAACTGTAACAGCTAACCCATGTGTCTTCCTTCTTCCTCTGATTCATATTTAACTCGGCAGCTCCACTATCTTCCTGCAGTGCAAATCAGATCTTTCACAAACTGCTACAAAACCCTTTGGTATTTTTCAGTCTCATCAAGATCAAACCGTGATCACTGACATTCTTCAAGGCTTTCGCCAATCTAATTCCCTTCCTCTCACCTGCCTCATCTCTGCCACAACCTTCCGGAAGCTTGCTTAACTGAAAGTACACTCTCCCCTCTGAGGGTTCAGGGCTGCCTTTCCTTCTGACTGCACCTCCACCCTCTTTATGTGCCCCCACCTCCTTTACCACCTTTCCCCGAGACATTATATATATATATACACACACACACACACACACACACACACACACACACACACACACACACAAGAAGTCACTCTGCTCCGTGCCACGTATACAATTCCGAGTACTGCAAATTTGTGACAAGATTTAGACTCCTTAATTCCAATCTATGTATGTTACTTTGCTGGGTTCCCCTCTTTTTCCTCCCTGTTAAATAACTTGTCAAAAGAACCCACCCTTTCTCTTCTAATGATTAACCACAGGACCCTTTAAGACAGCAGACCCCTTGGGCATTAAAAAGAGTAACAAGAAACCTACTGAAACAGAAGGTGTAACACCTGCAGCTACGTGGAAACTAGAGGAGGTCATATGTATATATCTCAGGCTTGAAGGCTTTTCTCATCTAAAAATGACAAGGACTAAATTAGATGAAAATTTCCCAAATGATTCCAACCCCATTCTGCATACCTTTTCACTAGGAATTCATCTTCAATTTACAGGGAAAGTTCAGGAAAACAACTATAATGGAAAGTAAGATATTTTTCTGTATGTCTCTATCTGCATTTGACACAGTTGAACTTGCATGCAAACCTTCATATGGCAGGAAGCTTGGTCCACTGTTAGGGTGGGGGCATAACTAAGTGTCTTTTGAGGCAGTTCTACTTTGCATGCTAGTCAGAGTGACTCCAAATCAGCTTAACCACGACCAACAATGACCTGAAGACAGGCCTAAGAAGAGCCTGACTGGCAAGGGTTGAATGTCATGTGGCCGTCTCTTTGGGTTGGAAGAGGTCTAAGGAAGCTTTGTGCATTGAAGCCATGGAACTATAATCAAATGGAAGGCAAAGTGTGTCTTCTTCCTGATTGTGTATTAAATCAGAGTTTTATGTTAAATCAGGTGCTTTAGTCAGAATCCGAGGAGCTATTTTTTATGAAAGAAGATATGGTTGGGGTGGCTATCATTCCCGTTATTGGACAAACACATTGTAGACAGCACTGGTGCAATGACCTGTGACAGAAATTTGGTGCCATTTCTTATTTTTAAAACACATATGTAGCACGGACTAGAAACACAACACTTGCAATTCTGATGATGGAGTGTGTAAGTGCTCACATGTCAACCAAAAGGTTAGAAGTTTGAAACCGCTGGCTGCTCCAAAGAAGAAAGAGAGTCGTTATTTTCTATAAAGATGTACAGCCTTGACAATTCTATGGGACAGATCACTTCTGATCTTAATGTCACTGTGAATTAGAATTGACCTGATGGCAATGGGTTTGAGGATTTTTGGTGTGTGGACACAGCTCTAGATAGTGGTGATGTATCTTTTCAAGGAGTTTCTCAATCCAGGAGAGATCCTTGAATGCAAGGATAAACACACAGGACACTCCCGGGTATTTAGATAAAAGGCAGGGTGTAAAGGGAAATTTTGAGTTTTTCCAGGTCAGCTCTGAGTCAGTTCCAACTTGACTGCAATGCTTAACAAGCACTGTTAGCACTTAATAGGCTTTGCTATACACGTGTGGATTTGAATTGGTTAAAAAAAGACTTGTATTTGTTTACTTCCATCAAACAGTGAACTGCTTTTAGAGTGTGTCCTAGATAAGTGTATTTTCAGTAGGAACAGAACTTTGTATTGTTATAATAAGTAATCTGTTAAAAAGTTGTACTGAATAAACAATAGAATTATCTTAATTCCCTCAGGAGCTCATTTCTCAGACTCCTTGTTTTGTATTTCTAAAGTGGGAACGTTAAGAAAGGGAGCAGGGTCATTTTTTACATTAATGTCTTTATTTCTTTTCTAGAAATCTTTGTTAGTTAAAAAAAATTGGAAGATATATTAGCTGCATTTTTAAATTCTATATTTTTAGACACTTAATTTGGACTAATTTTGCAGTAGAAGACATACACAAGTTGAAAAACCTCTCTATCTTTCGATTAGATTTATCAATTATTGACATGTTGCTATATTGGGATTGTCACTTCACATATCTTATTAAGTTTTCACGTAGACTATTTGTGATGTAGTTGGAAATATTATACATTTTAATCTCAAGGCACTTCAGTATGCATTTTCTGAGCAAAAGAATATTCTGACAAGTTACAGTACAATGACCAAATTAATACAATTTGACTAATTCGATGCAATTACCTGTTGTTAACATACAGAAATTTTGCCATTTGCCCAATAATATTTTTGATGTTATTTATTAACCTCTCTGGGGGATTCAATACTAGCTCACAAACTGCATTTAGTTACTATGTTTGTTTTTTTAAATCTCTAACGCAGAATAGTTCCCCAAACTTTTCTTTCCATTTCCTTTCTTTTTGCCTTCTGTCACAGTGAGAATTTTAAAAGTCCAGGCCAGTTTTTTTTTTTTTTTTTTTTTTTTTACAGTGAGTGTCCTTTAATCAGAGTCTCTGGCCAGAAAAAAAATGTTTAAGCATTAACTGAAAGATTTGTCCTTTATAACCAATTGATTAGAAAATACAGTTAAACTATCAAAATACCTCTTTAACTTTCACGTGTAGTGTTCGCCTATGTTGATTATGCTGAACTAACAGCACTGTGATGGTTGGCTGTAAAACGATGGGTTTTCTGACTCCCTTACTTCTTGCACAGCTACTTGTTGGAATTTTATGTTAAAGAACATCACTTTTTCTCTTTTATTGATTTATTGTCCTGATGAACTTTGGGGAGGTCCAGTGGCCTAGTGGGTAAGGAGTTATGCTGCCAACTCAAAGGCAGGCAGTTTGGATCCACCAGCTGCTCTGAGCGAGAAAGCTGTGCAGTCTCCTCCTGTGTAATTTACAGTCTCAGAAAACCCACTGGAAGGTCAGCTTTGAATTAGTTCCCTTTCAAGGGCAACAAGTACATTGAGTTATAAGAATATTTAAAGTTATATAATGGAACATTTATAAATATCTTACAAGGAGAGAAGAGGGGCAGGAAGAGGAGAAGGGGGAAATCGCTGAAGATAGCAGAGGTTAGTGGGAGGAGTCGGGTGGAAATAATGGGAAGAGTTCAATAGGGGCTTGAAAAGACTGGTGACAATATGCTCAGAGCAATGGTAATTAAGTGGTAATCCATTATATAAACTACAATGTACATGAATGATTGTATAAAATAAAAAGTAAATGTACAACATATGATATGAATGAATGATTATATGCAAACCAATAAAAAATTAAAAATAAAGTTACATAGTAGATAAAAAAGAAGATAAATAAACCATTTGAATAATGGGCAATGAACTTGAATAGATATTTCTCTAAGGAAGAAATGTTCAACAAGGACGTGAAAAAAAATGGTCATTATCCTTAGTCTCTAGGGAAATGTGAATAGAAGTCACAATACTACTTCATATCTATTGAGTTATAATATTAATAATAATAACAAGAAAACAAGAAAAAACAAAAATAAGTATTCACAAGGATGTGGAAAAATTGAAACACATATCCATTGTTAGTGGGAATATAAAAGATTGTAGCTATAGAGGAAAGAGTTTAACAATTCCTCAAAAAGTTAATACTTAAGATTAGCACAGGGCTCAGCAATTCTACTCCTAGGAACTTGGAAAACAGATATTTAAAGATATGTTTATATATGAATGTTCACAGCAGCATTATTCGCAATAGCTACAAATGAAAGAAACCTAAATATTCATCAACTGATGAATGGATACACAAAATTTAAAATCCATATAAAGAGTAATGATAGATGGAGGGAGATAGAAATTGTCCAAGATCTCATCTTACTTTGATCCACAATTAACACCTTCAGGATCAACAGTCAGGAGATCAGGAAGCTCATAGCATTAGGAAAGTCTGCTATCAGGATCCACTCCAAAGTCCTAAAGAGCAATGATGTCAGTTTAAAGACTAAGGGGTGCCTGATTCAAGCCATGGTCTTTCCAATAAACTTCCATGTACCTGAGAGCTGGATAAGGAATAAAGATGACAGGATGGAAGAAGACTCAAAACTGTTCTTCACAGGGTTTCTATGAGTCATACTTAACGCAATGGCACCTAACAGCCACAAACACAACATATAAGGAATAGACTATTATTAATCTATTTTGGAAGAAGTGCCACCAGAGTATTCCTCAGAGGTAAGGATGATGGAACTTCATCTCACACACTTTGGACGTGTTGCCAGGAAGGGACCAGCCCTTGGAAAAATGCATTCAGGGAAATGCAGAGGGTCAGAGAAAGAGAGGAAGACCCTCAATGAGATTAATTGACCCAATGACTCAGGAATGGCCTTGAACATGGTGCGGATTGTGCAGACCGTGAAGGACAGAGGAAGGTTCTGATCTGTTGTTGTTCAGCGGGTCACTCTGGCACCTAATAACAGCATTATTCAGCAATCGAAAGATATGCCGTCCTGATGCATGCTACAACGTAAGTGAGCCTTCAGAATATCAAAATACCACCTAATGTGTGGCTCCACTTATAGGAAATGTCTAAGAGGCAATGTCTCTTTAGAGACAAAAAATAGATTAGTAGTTGTCTCAGGCTAGTTGGGGGAGGCTAGAGGAAATGGGAGTGACTGCAAATGGGTCTGGGGTTTCTTTATTGGGTGATAAAAGGGCTTGAATTGAATTATGCCACAAATTCTTACATCGTTTAAACAGTTGAATTTTACAGTATGTGAATTATGTTTCAATCAAGCTAGCATTTGGGGAAAAGTACAGAGTGGATTACATTATATTTTTATGGACAGTTTTAGTCTAGGTCTAGGGGTACTTCATAAATGGTGATTTCTTTATGGAACTTTTATGCTGTTCTATAGTCGAAATAATTCATCATGTGTCCAATATTCATGGTCGAAAAAGAAAAGACATTGTCAATTTATGCATGCTGTGTATGTTTAGGGTGCATTGGCCTCAGATTTAGAATTTCACAGTTTTCACCCATCATTCCATTGCAAAATGAGGCATCTCATGGTATATTCTTCTCCAACAATACAACCTTAGCTTAACTTTCACTATTTATTGATACTATTTTGGGAAACTGGCTGTAAAAGTAGTGAAGATTCATGAGCTATAAGAATCTATCATAGTGTTTAATGGTTTTGTGATTTTCCTGTTGCTATTAGCATCATAAATACTAATGTTGGATGCGAATCAAATATATTAATGGTTTTATCCTTCGCACGGATTAGCTTCATTTCTCCCTCCCTATCTCAAGTATGTTCCAAATAAAATTAATCTCCTAAGATTACTGTAATCATACATCCTCATTTGCCTGGTATAATCTCAGTTTTTACCTGCTCTCCGGGTATAATTATTAACAGGGCTGTGTGGTTTATTTTGGGTTTTTTTTTCCTTTCTCAGAAATGTCCCAGTTTGGGCAGTAATTTATATTTTACACTCCATAAGCTTCTCTTGGATGAGAAAATATTCCTTGGTCAGTTAAGTTTGGAAAACGAATCATACG
Organism: Elephantulus edwardii; assembly: GCF_000299155.1. NCBI lineage: Eukaryota > Metazoa > Chordata > Mammalia > Macroscelidea > Macroscelididae > Elephantulus > Elephantulus edwardii. The sequence continues at coordinate 6,020,747 of NW_006399931.1, read as the reverse complement.
CTATCCCACTCTTTGACATTTACAGTTAGCATTACACATTATTAGCATTCAGAAAAATCACATAATAAAGTTGTTCAATTTAGTTTAACTTAATGTGTCCTAAATATATACCATTGTGGAGTTCAGTCCCTGCCCCCCCGTAATATATACTAACATCACACAGAACACATTTAAAACGGGCTTCATCATAGAAATGTTCAATTCCAGTTAATTTGCTAGTAGGTTTATACCAACTGTAGAAATAACAATTACTTTTCATCGTTTTATACCCATTCCTCAGCAATGATTTCACTTTGAAGACTAAGGTGTGCCTGATTAAGATTATGGACTTTTCAATCACTTTCAATCTGAGAGCAAGGCAATGGATAAGGATGATAGAAGATTTGATGTCTTTAATTTGTGGTATTAGAGAAGAGTGCTGAATATCCCATGGACTATCAAAAGAACAAGCAGATATTTATGTCTAGGAAAATATTCAGCCAGAGTGTTAGAGGCAAAGATGGTAAAGCTTCATCTCTCAAGCTTTGGACATGTTGTTAGGAGAGGGTGTTCCTTGGAAAGGGACTTCACACTTGGAAAGGTGGAGGGTCAGTGAAAAAGAAGAACACTCCCAACAAGGTAGAGTGGCACAGCAATAGGTGCAAGTGTGTCCGAGATGATGAGGATGGCACAGGATATACCAGAGTTCATGTCTGTTGTTCCTAGGGTCACTATGAGTTGTACGCAATTCGATGGCACCTAACAACAACAACAACAACAATAACAACAACAACAACAATACCATCTCATTACCCAACAATTCACATTTACAATTGTAAAATAAAACAAAACAAAACCAAAAAACCACCCCAAAACTACTGTCTATTTTTCGCAATAATAAAATATATGTGGTGGTAACAAACACCAAAGTGCGAAGTGAAAGCAACACTGCCTGTTCCGGCTAAAGTTATAACGTTAGGTTGGCTGGGCCATGATTCTCACGTGTTCAGCAGTTATTTAATGGTGTAATCTGGCAGGTACATAATGTTGCAATAATTCTATAATGTGTATAGTTCTCCTACACTTCCCCATAATGCTGATTTTCACATGGTCTGTGGAACCTAATCATGACCAAAAAGTCAGGAATGCGTGTGCAAGGAAACATAAAATCTTTACATAAGAAACCTTTGCCCTTTTTTCTAGACCATAGCAGTGACATCAACAGATGCCTGCTTAAGGAAATGTTTGTTTTCTTTATACTCAGGAACTTGAGGCCCAGCTCTGAAATTCATATTCAGCTCAGTTCATTAATTCTCATTTGACCCCTATTCATCAAGTCCTGGGCGAACATTGATAAAGCAAAGATCCATCTGGGCCTTATACTAAAGCAGCTTCTGCATCCGAGGGTGGGTTTGCTTCCTCAATGGAGGTCTTCCCCCCTCCCCCCCTTTTAGGTTGATTAGTTATTGATCATAATTGTATTCCTAGGTGTTGCTACTTCAGTTCAATACTGGTAGCCAAGTGGTAACAAGTTGCGCTGCCAACCCAAAGGCACTCAGTTCAAATCCATCAGCTGCTTTGAGGGGAAAAAGACAGTCAATCTTTTCCCATGCAATTTATATCCTCTGAAAACCTGTTGAAGGGTCACCTATGAATCAGTTCTAACTCAATGGTAAGTAACAACAACAACAATTCTTGCCACATTACTGACTCTTTATAACTGTTAGTGGAGTTAAGGTAGTTATTGAGATGTGTTATTAACACACGTATAAAAAAGTAATATTAAAACAGACAAGGATGTACATAATTTTTTTAGTTTTTTAAATTTTTAAAAAATTATTATTAGTTTTACTAAAAATTTAGAGAGACTTTAGATTTCTATTCATTCATTGTTGCACCTTTTCTCCCTGCCCACGCCCCTCCCACCTCAGTTTGCTCTTCTCTTTGAAAAGTAGAAGAAAAATTCTTTCATTGTTCTACAGTCCCTCCCCCTTAGGCCAGTCTGCACTATGCAGCCTTTGCTCTGGACTCCTGTCATGACAATAATACCTAATCACATGTCCCTTTTAAACAGTTCTCTGCCTCATCTGTTTCAATGCAGTATACATTATTTATCCCGTCTTTCTCAGTCTCCCCCCAACCCCTATGTCAGTCCCGTTTTACAACAGTGGCACCATGCAGTATTTGTCCTTTTGTGACTAAGATATTTCACTCAGCATAATGTCCTCCAGGGTCACCCATTTTGAAGAAAATTTCATAAGTTCCTTGTTTTTCGATGCAGCATAGTATTCCATTGTGTGAATATGCCACTCGTTTGTTGATGAGCACTTAGGTTGTTTCCTACTCTTTGTGATATACTTCATTTTTACCGGGGGTAACTGAAGAGACTTTCATTGAGGCAATACTGTGTGATATGCTGCTAGCCTTGAAAATGACAATGCCAAACCACAGATGGGGTAAAAGTATTTTTAAGGCAAAGGGAATTGTTTGTGTAAAAACACAGATGCAAGGGAGCGCTGATGACCTAGTGGCAAGAAGCTGTGCTGCAATCCCAAAGAATTGTGGTTCTGTGGTTCGAATTCACCAGACGCTCTGCTGGCGAAGGAGGGGTAGTCTTCTGTGCAAGTCGGATCCAATTCGACGATACAAAACAAGGATAAAAACCAACACAGAGCTGTAGGCAAGGTCATGTCTTTTGCTGCTGGAGTGAAGGTGAGGTAGGTGGTCCGAGGCAAGTAAGTTTAACATATACATGAGAGTTAAAAATGAAAAAGTTTAAATGCCGCTTAAGCAGTTAGAAGAAACTGTCTACAATATTAACTATGTTAACCTTCTGAAATGGATGGTGAGATTTAACCAGCTCTTATTATTATATATATTAAGAGAAAATTTCACAAGTGTGTTAATTTCTACGAAAGGAATAAAATATGATGCATCATTACCATGGAAAATCACATTTGACCTCTCCCTTTTAATGAAATAATTGCCATAAGCTGTTTATGAGTCAATTTTATTATTTTATCAAGAACTTCCTGCAGAAGACGTTGTGCTGGTTAGAGAGTGCGTGGGTGCACATGGCAATGGAGTATAATTGTAAAGGGGTATAAAACGAGTATAATTATGAGGGGAGATGTAAAGACATATATAATATACGTCTGCTAGGCGTATAAGATTCCTTAACAAGGGGTATACAAGTCACATTGGGTTGCCATTCTTACTATCTCTGCTCTGTAGCGTTTTCATCTATCTGCCTTAGAGTTGCTATTGACATTTCAAGCTCATATACATAATTCCTTGATAGGGCACAATGCTTAAGACAGACATTTTATATTTACTGAGAGCAGAATTTTTATATTTGTTGTTTAGTTTTAAGGTAACTTCTTGGAATAGCTTCAGGTCAAGTTTCAAAGTTGTTTCTGATTAATAGATTAAGTAGTTTTTTCAAGTGTCCAGCACATCTGATTTCATATAAGAACTTGAAAGTTTGTTTCAAAATTTTTCTCCTTTTGATCAAGATTCACTGAGGAGTTTAATCTTATGGGTTGAATGACACTTCCTTTAGTTTACACAAGAAATAATTATTCCGGTATCGTAAATAAAGTATTTCTAGCTTTCAAAAAATTCTTTAATTTAACTTTATTTAGAATAATAT
>NW_006399931.1:6014941-6016286 GCF_000299155.1 Elephantulus edwardii | reverse complement strand
ATATTATAATAAATAGAATATATATTATAATGATATTCATATTTTCAGATAAATGGTTCATACTTTTTATAATCTAATACAGTAGTCAGAAATGCAACACAGCCTGTTTGTATGTTACATGATAACTGTGCCATAATGTGTCTAAAGACTTCAAATGACTTCAAAAGACTTCAAACATAGAACTTTATTTACATTTTTCATCAGTTAAGAAGCTGTTTAAATGAAACTAAAAAGTATGGCATAAACCCTACTTTGACCTCATTTAGAGACCAGCCAAATGAAAACAGAAGCTTGGCGTTTTCACAGCTGCTGACAGAGAGAGACCTTGGAAAGAATTATTTTGGAATATTCTTACTGTTGCTAAAGAAAGGAATTAGAGAGGTCAGACATGAGAGAAACCAGGAAGAAAACAAGGCTGTCAGCATTCAAAACTGATTACTAGGGAATTACTTTGTGGTTAAAAAGCCACAGTGTTTCAGCAACTTTATTTAGTAATGTTTATCCCAAAGGACTTCCATTGCATGTATTTTGCCCCAAATAAATTTTGAAAACTTTAACTCTACAAAGAGATTTACTAACCTGAACTGATTTGATCTGAATTTGCCAGTTGGAGTGCCACCAAGCCCATTGAGGACAGGGAGTCTCGCAGGATGTGGGAGGGGCCTTGGGAGCCACAGACCCAGCTTGTGGGGTTGTCACTCTTGTTACTGTTCACCCCGGACAAGTCAGAAAACACGGTATGGCCTGTGCGGTCAGCAGATAGGAGTGTGTTCATTGTGCCAGGGCCCCTTCTATCAAGTGTAACAAAGGAAGATGGGGCATCTTTCTAACTGCAACAGGCTGGATCATTTGCTTTTATTCTTTTAGTTTCTTCAACATTTGGGGCTTAAGCAAGCATTTAACAATTGTTGAGTTTGGTTGTTTGTTTTTGATATAAAATAAGAAATGTCTTACCATAATGTGAACGATGTGGAATAAGGGGTACTTTGGTTGCGATCCAAAGGATGCAGGCTCCGTTTTCCACTTGTTAATTTGTTGACCTTGTCTAGGGCAGGTGAAGAAGCCCTGGTAGCACAGTGGATTTGGTGTTGGGCCGCTAATTGAAAAGTCAGCAGTCTGGATTCAACGGCTGCACCACAAGAGTAAGATGAGACTTACAACCAGGAGAAGATAAAATAGATGAATGGGACCTTCTAAGAATCAAATCCCTATGCACATCCCAAAACTTCTCCAACAGGGTAAATAGGGAAGCAACAGACTGGGAAAAAGTATTAGGTAATGACATGTCGGATAAGGGACTTATATCTAGAATTTATAAACTATTTGAGCACCACAACAAGATAAA
>NW_006399931.1:5993851-6014011 GCF_000299155.1 Elephantulus edwardii | reverse complement strand
AGCCTTGTAAACCTTATCGAGACCTACTCTCTCTCCTTCGGTATCCAGATGACACCACTTTGCTTGTGGAAAGTGAAGAGGACTTGAAACACTTGCTGCAGAAGATCATGCATTGCAGCCTTCAATGTGGATTGCGTCTCAACACTAAGAAAACAAAAGTTCTTGCCACTGGATTGATAGGAGACATCATAATAGATGGAGAGAAGATTTAAACTTCTCAATAACTTCATTTTACTTAGATCCATAATCAATACACTTGGTTCCAGCAGTCAAGAGATCAACAGATGTATTGCATAGGGAAAGTCTGCAGTCAGGATCTCCAGATATTAATGAAGAGCAATGATGCCAGCTTGAGGACTAAGGTGCACTTGATTCAGACGATAATATTTTCAGTCATTTACTCTACTGTTGGGAATTGGACAATGAATAAAGATGACACAAGAAAACCTATGCCTTTGAGCTGTGGTGTTGGAGAAGAGAACTGAATAACCCACTAACTGCCAAAAGAACAAACAGATGTCTTGGAGAAGGTGCAACCAGAGTGATCCTTGGAGGCAAGGATTGTGAATCTTTGTGTCTGGCATACTTTGGGCATATTGCTAGGAAAGGCTATTCCTTGGAGAAGGGTATTACGCTTGATAAGGTTGGAGGACAGAGAAGAAGTAGAAGACTATCAACCAGGTAGATTGGCACAGTGACTGTATGTCAGAGATGGTTGACACAGGATAGGACAGGGTTCAGATCTGTTGTTAATAAGAGTTGCTATGAGTTGTACTTGACAGCAACTAAAAACAACAGAAACAAGAACACAACTCTGTCTACTAGGGTCATCATGAGTTGGAATTGACTTGATTAGAGTGGGTTTAGTTTCTAAGAAAAGAGGGGATAAATAATGTACATGACATTGAAACAGACAAGGGAGAGAACTTGACAAGAGTCCAGACTAAGAGCTGCATGGTAAGTGGACTGGGGGGTGGGGAGTACTGTATAACAATGAAAGAATTTTTTTTTTCCACAGAAAAAAGCTAACTGGGGGGCAGGGGGAACAGGGAGGAAAATATGCAACAATGAATGAATGGAAATCCAAATTCTCTATAAACTTTCATTAAACTATCAATTAAAAATATTTAAAAAATTAAAAAAGAATTTTAAAAGTTGAATGTGAAGTTAAAAATAAATATACAAATAGAAAACAAAAAAACCCAGTTTTTGGGAAGACTGATTTAAGTCATCTCAGTCTTCGTTTCATCATCTTTAAAATGGGGGTGGTGATATCTACACTATAATGATGGGAAGATCAAAAGACACGGTGTGTGTATCTCAAAGCTTTTCACAAAAAGGATGTGCTGCTGTCTCATTCCTCAGCCCTTTCTCAAACACGTTGTTACTTTCACTTTTGCTGCTCAAAAGTCCTTGAAGTCAGAGTCACATGAACGAGTGGACCCCACAATCAACACCGCCTGACTGCCTACAACAGTGCTAAGCAGTTCCTTTGAAAATATGTTGCAATATAATACAGGTTTTGACCTGCCATTCTGGGCAAATTGTAATTTTAGGTCCTGCTCTTGCCAAAAGAGGCAAGGCCTTGACTAGAAATAACCACACAAAACAATACTCTTCTTGCTAGAACCAATTTTATCTTGACTGGGTTCAGTTGTCTTGGCCATACATAGATACAAAGAGCCAAAACGTGAAGGTCAAGCCACAGGGAGGCTGAAAGGGGACATGCACTGTGGTTTCGTTCATATTTTAAACTGTGAACCTGATTCCGAGTCAGCTGTCACTTTTCTCAGAAGGTTGACTATGTTTTTACCAGAAGAAAACCATCCACAAAGAGATCTGTGTTGTGTAGCAACTTGACAGCACCTAACAACAACAGAAATTTTTATTAACATAACTTCTCCCTAACTTCTCAATAAATGTGAGGGCTTTGGTGGCATAGCCCACAGGGATCTGAGAACAAAGGGATGGTGGACACACTCTACTTTAGGTGAGGTGTCTATGGAGGTTCGAATCCACCTGCGGCTCCTCTGGAGAAAGAGAAGCAATGTCCTATTGCAACTTATGATGTCATCGTTGTTGTTAGATGCTTTCAGGATGACCATGACTCATAGCAAAGTTCTCATCAACGGTTCTGTCTGCTGCCCTCTTCTGTGCCACCCTCGTCATTTCTGATACAATTGAGCCCATTGTTACAGACACGGTGTCAATCTATTTCATTGAAGAGCTTCCTCTCTTTTGATGACCCTCTACCTTTCCAAGCATGATGTCCTTTTCCAAAGACTGATCCTTCCTATCCACATGCCCAAAGTATGTCAGATGAAGCTTCAATATCTTGTTTCCAAGGAGCACTCTGGTTACACTTTTTCCATACCAAACATACCTGTTTTTTTCTTTTTTTCTTTTGGCAGCCCATGGGATATTTAGTACTCCTCACCAACACCACAACTCAAAGACATCAATGATTCTTCTGTCATCCATGGGAAGATCAGATATGAGTTGATTCTGACTCAACGGCAATGAATGGCATTTGAATTGTGTTAAATAAATATGTTGTTTATAGTGGCTTGAAGAGATGTCGCAGCACTTGTTAGTCACATCACTTGCGTGTCAGAGATGCCCAGGTTTTCTTTTTCTCACTATTCATTTGTCCCATGTCCCCACCATGTCCCCGTGCTATCCTCTGTCCCTTTGTTCACAGACATGCCCACCTGGACTTTTGAAATTCTGAGATCTAAGATAGGTCTCTGCTCTACGTTTTAGCCTTCAGAAAGCACTCTTTTTCTTCTTCTCTGCTACTGTGTCTATACACGTGTTTTGAAGTCAGTAAAGTGTTCCAGATTTGGATGGAAAGTACATGCTGTTCGTGGAAGGCACAGGCAGATCTGTGAATGTGAGCTATCTGATGGCTACACAGATACTGTGCTCTGCCTTTGTTACATCGTTAGCACTTAGTTTACAACAGCGCAAAATATCAAGAACATTTCATGTGAGAACAAGGAAGTACCTTAGGTACTGTGCAATCACTAGTGTGTTCTTCCAAGTCTTTGTTACTTTATTCCTTCTGAGCATAAATTTCTCTCATTTACAATGCTGCTATCTTAAGCAGCATTTAGAAATGCTTCAAGTTCATTTACTGCGTGATAGTTAAAGCCCCAGACTTCTGCCTTTCGTCCTTCATTACCTAATAAATGCTCCCCACCAGACCTCACTGATGCACAGAAGACTGTACAGTGCCTCTGGCAGACATTCCTTATAGAACATGTTAGAGCACAAATTAGAGAGAGGAGCTCAAAGTCCAGAGCCCGAAATAACCCATGAAGGTTTATACAGCCAACACTTGTTTATCAAGACAACCTAGGCTCAGAACTATGGAGGCTCTGATGAAAACTATAATTTATCAGTAAATGCTACTCTCATGAAGATGATTATTTCTAGAGGTAGAAACAACAGAGAACATAAATAAGTTTAATTTAGGACATAAATGAGTACCATAAGAGAAACAGAGTACAGAAGCAGTAGAGACCATTTGATGAAGGAAACAAAAAAAATATTTGCAATATTATAATGAAATGCATGCAATGATCTAGAGTTACAAAACAGAAAGGGAAGAATACATTGAATATTTTTCAAGCTGGAAGAACTGAAGAAACAATTCAAGTCTCAAGTTACAATAGTAAAGTGTAAAAGGAACAGATGCAGTATAACTGTGACTGAGTCTGACTTTTACCCGCTTCATAAAGGGTGACTGTCCCCATCAGTAATATGCATAGCAGTAAACAGGTAGCTGCTTGGTCAGACATGCCACTCCCCATTGCTGCTGCATCTCTCTACCAATCATTCTGTTCTGATGTTTGTCGTTCACTCACAGATTTATTTACAGTTGTAGAGTTTATCAGGGAAATAAGTTGAAGAGTAGGGGAGACAAAGAATATTACACAATGTAGGTCGAGGTTTAGTCCAGCAGTCCCAGACCAGATTAACAAGGCACAATTCCTCAATTAGTGACAGTCCAGCTTCATTTCAGCAGCACAAATGCAGGAAGCCTCTGGTTTCCTCAATCATCCAGCAAACTATCTCAGATCAATAATAAGTCAGCTCTTCCTTCAATCATTTGGCAAGCAAGACCTTTAACTGTAGCACAAATGCAGCATTCTTCTGGTTACACCTTGCCACGGTCTCTTCACAGCAGTGCCACAGTCTCCACCCTCTTTCCACCACCATCACCAAGATACCTCACAGCGAAGAAAGCTCTTTCTTTTAGATTGGTCCCACAGCTGTTGATAATTTGCAAGATCATGTGTCTACAGTTAAGGTAGCTGGAGACCCTCATGCAATAGGGGCTTATGTAATGGCTAGAAAAGCCAATTTTTAGGGGTTTTGACATCACATGAAGGATTATAAAGGCTTAATAGTGAATGATGCAGGAGGCATCCAAAAGAAGATGTTGTGCCATCCTCACCCTGCTACACTTGAGCCCACCACTCCAGTCACTGTGTCAATACATCTTGTGGATGGTCTTCCTCTCTTTTGCTGACCCTCCACTTTTCCAAGCATGAGGTCCTTCTCCAAGAACTTGTCTCTTATAACCATGTACCCAAACTATATTAAGACCGAGGATCATTCTCAGGAAGGAGCTTTCCTCTCTCTGATGGCTCTGGAGGAAGGTCTCATGTCTTGGAAGTTTCCTGTATGGAGGTGCTCCCCAGCACAGGGACCTGGGTCCAAAGAACTTTCTCTGCACCTGGTCTTCTTTACCAATGATAGTGAGGTTCCTCCCTTTCTGTTTGCTTTTGTCTTTTGTAGATAAAGTTGTTATGGGCCACACCCCCAGGTAAACTCCCTTGTAGTCAGATCAGGGCTGTGATGGGATAAATAGTGTTACATCCCCACCCTTAATCCTTTTACAAGTAGTTGCTTTAGCAGATTATGAAAGATCATAACATCATTTCCACAATACATCGTTACATTTTGTTGTTTTTGTGTGCCAATGAGTTAGAAATGCCCATAGCTTCTAGACCCTGGAGGACATTATGCTGAGTGAAATAACTCAGTCACAAAAGGACAAATACTGCATGGTGCCCTGTTGTAAAACAGGACTGACTTCGGGGTTGGGAGGAGACTGAGAAGGATGGGTTCAATAATGTATACTAACTACATTGAAACAGATGAGGGAGAAAACTGTTTAAAAGGGATATATGATTAGGTATTATTGTCATGACAGGAGTCCAGAGCGAAGGCTGCATAGTGGAGTGGACTTGGGGGGAGGGATTGCAAAACAATGAAAGAATTTTCCCTATACTTTTCAAAGAGAAATGTGTACTGGGAAGGAGGGATGGGCAGGGAGAAAAGTGCAACAATGAATGAACGGAAATCCAAAGTCTCTGTAAATTTTTATTAAAATGAATAATAATAATAATAAATGCCCATAGCTGACCTTCCAGTGGATTTTCAGAGGCAGCCATTCTCAAGAAGGAGACTTCCCATCTTTCTCAGAGCAGCTGGTAGATTTGAACTTAGTGTCTTTGGGACTGTTACATAGGTGTTTTTTTTTTACCACTAGGACACCAGAGCTCACTCATTATATGTTGTTGTGTTGTTCTGTGTTGTTGAGTCAACTCCGACTCTTAGCTACCCTATGCACAGTAGCTCTGAACCCTCCCCTATCCCACATCAATCTCACTGCATCAAAAGCACCTACCCCCCTTATCCCAGTTACTGTGTCAATCCATCTCATCTAGGGGCTCCTCTCCCTCTCCTATACTGTTCCTTCACCCTACCAAGCATGATGTCCTTCTCCTAGGACTGGTTCCTTCTGGCAATGCTCCCAAATTATGTGAGATGGAGCTTCAAAATCTTTGCTTCCAAGGAGCAACTTGGTTTTACATTTTTCAGAACAGACCTGTTTGTTCTCTGGCAGTTCATGGTTGTTGTTGTTGTTGTCATGTGCTGTTAAGTCACATGTGACCCATAGGGACCCTATGTACCGCAGCTCTGAAGCCTGCCCTGTCCTGAGTCAATCTCATTAATTCCAACACACCAACCCCCTGTTGCCCCAGTTACTGTATCAATCCATCTCATCCCAGGTCTTCCTTTTCTGTACTGTCCCTACACCCTTCTGAGCTTGATGTCCTTCTCCAAGGACTGGTCCCTCCTAGCCACGTGCCCAAAGTATGTAAGAAGGAGCTTCAAAATCCTAACCTCCAAGAAGAAACTTGGCTTCACTCTCTCCAAGGCAGATCTGTTTGTTTTTTTGGTGGTTCATGGAATGCTCAAGACTCTTCTCAAGCACCACAACTCAAATGCATTGATTCTTCTTCTGTCATCCTTAGTCATTGTCACAAAGTGTGAGGACAGCGCATAATAGGACCAGGTTCAGATCTGTTATTCACAGGGTCGCTGTGGGTTGTACTTGACTCCACAACATCTAACAACAGCAACAATCACAAAATGCTCAAAGTATGTGAGACAAAGCTTTGCCATCCTTGCCTCCAAGGGGCATTCTGGCTGCACTTTCCAAACTATTTAATAGGGTATCTCAACATTGTAGACTCAACTCATGGTCATTGAGTTGGAATTGACTCATAGTTGAACTTGCAGTAGGTTTTTGGAAGATAGTAAATTGCACAGTAGGAGATTGCCTATCTTTCTCCCTTGGAGGTGCTGACGTATTCAAACCACCAGAGGCGGGACCTATGGGTTAGCAGCCAAACTCCATACTGACGAGGCCACCAGAGCTCCCCAATGCCTGCTAAACAGTTTTTGTAAATATATTCCCCTTCTATTTTATTTGGTTAAGAATAATTTGATGTATTTTCTATACAGCTAATAAGTAATAAAACATCATTTTCATTTATGCCAACTTAAGCATTTTGATAATGATAACATGAGATTCAAAGTCCTCTGGGTCATGTTGATACATAGAGCACATATCAGGACTTGGCAGCTTGGTACCAAGATGGCATATACAGCTTTGAACAAGGCTGGGTTTGTTCCTGAAATGTTACTGGATCAGCCGTTATATAGGAAGAGACAGTACTGAACCACAGAGGACCTATCACATATTGGACCCCAATATGTAAGAAATTCTTCTCAAGGATGAAACAGAGTAAAACAGTTGTTTGGCTACCATGTGGGAGAGGCACACAGGGTGCAACCCTCACTTACACAAGTACAGAACAAACAGAACTAAAAGCCTTCCTGGGATTCCAAGTAAAGCAAGAAGCCCACTGTTGGCAAACCATATTGTAGGGAAAGGAAGCCTCTACCAATACTATATTTAAGTGGTCACTGAATCTTTTCAAAGACTAAGGGTTGCTTATATTCCTTCAGGCACTGCAGTAAAGAAGAAACAATTTAAGTTCAATCTCACTGTCTTCTAGTTAGTGGAGTCACAGCCAAGTCTCCATCCAAGGCTCCGGCGGCCATAAATCATAACGGGAAGAGGCTTCCCCCCTGTCTCCCAAGGAGCTGCTGGGGGGATTTGAATTGTCAGAGATGCACAGTTTTTGAGTTACCACTACAACTATCCACAGACTACACCACCATGTTGCAGTCGTGTACTGTCAGGTCAGACCTAACCCATAGCTGCTGACCTTCAGGTGGGTTTTCAGAGGTAGTTAATTGCACGGGGGTGAGGGTAGGAGGGGGGCGGGGGGACGGGGAGATTGCCCATCTTTCTCGCGTAGAGCAGCTGGTAGATTTAAACCGCACACCTTTGGGGTTGTAGTACAGCTTCTTACCAATTGGCCACCAGAGAGTTTTTGTTTTAGAGCAAAACAAATGTGATGGATGAGTAGAGTCGACAAGAAGGAGCGTCCAGGTCTGATCAGACCAGAAACAATTCCTTTTCCTATCTATGTTAAAAACTTTCACATTAGGGAGCTCTGGTGACCTAGTGGCAAGAAGCTACACTGCAATCCCAGAGGTATTCGGTTTGAATCCAACAGATGGTCTGCTGGAGAAGGCGGGGCAATCTCCTCCTATACCAGTCAGATCAGATTTGATGGTACACACACACACAAAATAATAAAATTTAAAAAAAAAACAAACCGAAAAAAAGTTCACATTATCTCTAAGGAAGAGATCTGGAAATTGATATGTCATTTCTTCTAGAATAAAAACCAAAAAAACTCAATACACTACATTTTGCACTTCTTAAATAGTAAACGATCTAATCTTCAAACCAATTCTATGAGAAGCTGTTGACCCCATTTTAAAGACGGAAAACACCCAGAGACATAACTTTCTCAGGAGCCAGCGACCACAGAGCCATGATTTCAATGACGTCATCGGGCTCGAGGGTCTGGCCGTTCAGCTCCCAGGCTAGGCTGTCAGTTCCGAGCACAGAGCCCACTGATTACAACTTGTTTTTAAATTTGATCTTAATTTTTTTTATTTGAGTGAAGACGTGAATATTGTACTCATTTTTCATTCATTCATAGATTTTTAGAATCTGAATTCTAATTGATTAATGTAATTAATGACAGTATCCGATCTACGATCCACCCCTTATTATCTCTCACCTTTCCTTGCACCTATTTACTGATTTCCACTCCCCTCTCTCTCCTTTTCCATCCCCCTTGACCCTCCGAGATTGAGTCCATCTCCATGCAAATCTTTCCTTACCTTCCTATACTAATGGTCTCATACTACTAATTGTCCTCTTGTGATTGACTTAAGCCACTCAACATAATTCGTTCTGGAGTCACCCACGTTGGACTCACTCTGTTTCATGAATTTCTGTAATTCTAAGGAAGCAGTATGCTGCTTTCAGAAGTGGTCGTCCCACTTTACTACAACTTCCTGCCGCGCATTTCTCGTTGCTCACTGTTCAGTCTGTTCTCACTCACAGTACCTCTACGGGACCGAGTAGAAGGGCCTCGACAGCCTTTCAGCGGCTGTCGCTCTTTATGGAGCAGCCTGCTTTACCTTTCTGCTGAGAAGTGACCGGTGGGCTCTAACTGTTGGCCTTTCATTTAAGCAGCCAGACACCTAACCCACGATGCTACCAGCATTCCAGAGTGAGAGTGAAGAATAGGTGGGAACAAAGCAGCAATAAACACGGCTGTGCATATATCTGCTTTGTTCATAATAGCAAAGAGTTGGAAACAACCCAAGTGCCCATCAACAAATGAATGGACAGAGAAGCTGTGGTATAGCCACACAATGGAATACTATGCAGCCCTGAAACACAAAGAACTCATGAAATATTATACAAAAAGGGTGACCCTGGAGGACATTATGCTGAGTGAAAGATCTCAGTCACAAAAGGACAAATACTGCATAATGGCACTGTTCTAGAACAGGACTGACAGGGGAGGTTGCAGGGGGAAACTAAGAAAAGAGGCGTTAAATAATGTACACAGCATTGAAACAGGCGAGGAAGAGAACTGTATAAAAGGAATATATGATTAGGTATTATTAGCATGACAAGAGTCCAGAAAAAGCTGTACAGTAAAGTGGATGGGGGGGAGGGAGTGGGGGAGAGACACTATATAACAATGAAATGAACTTTTTTTCCCAAAGGAAAAAGTGAACTGGGAGGGGAAGGGCAGGGAGGAAAAGGTGCAACAATGAATGAATGGAAATCCAAGTTTTTTTATAAACTTTGATTAAAATATCAATTAAAAAAAATAGGTGTGAAGAAGAGCCCCCTGCTGGGCTACCGTAAAAATGCACTAAGTGAACTTGGCCTACACTCAGCGCCTGAGCCTAGATGCTCCGTGAGTTCTGTGATGATGATAATGTTATTGTTGTGCATCCTCTTCAGCTGACCCTCCCGCAGGGTTTCAGAGGCCGGAAATGGCACTGGAGGAGACTGGCCACCTTTCTTCTGAAGAGCAGCTCGTGGATTGGAATCACGTGCCTTTGGCTTGGCGGTGTAACTCCTTACCACTATGCTGTTGTGGGTGGTGTTAAGTGCCTTTAAGGTGAATGCACCTCATAGCAGCCCTATGACCAGCGAGCCTGAACGCTGCCCTATCCCCTGCCATTGCCATCATTTCTGACACACGTGACCCATCACAGCGGTTGTTGGGTCACTCCATCTCATTTGGGGTCTTCCTCTCGTTTACTGACCCTCCATCTTTCCAAGCATGATGTGATGTCCTTCACCAAGGAATAATCTTGTCTAGCTACCTGGCCAAAATACAAGAGCAGAAGCTTCATCTGTATCTCGCAGGAGGACTCTGGTGGCCCTTCTTCTAAGAAGGCCTGTTTGTTCTTTGGCAGTCCATGGGATAGTCAGCACTCTTCTCCAATACCACAATCGATGCCACAGTAAACGGCATCAATTCTGCTTCTGTTATCCTTGATCATTGTCCAGCTCTCTGAGGTGTAGCTGCTTCAATCACTTGCAAGAAGATCATGGGCAACTTGACTCAGGCTCACCTTAGCCTTCAAACTGACATCATTGTTCCCAAGTGTTTTGGAGGGGTCCCTGGCAGCGGACTTTCCCAGTGCAATACATCTCTTGATTTCCTGACTGCTGGTTTCAAAGTTCAAATGGCACTGAAGGTATTCACACAAAATAGCACCCCAAGATAGGACTTTATGGAATACTCACTGGCACGTTTCAACAAACAGATGCAGACCTGGATATGCTCCCTAACTTATGCCAGGTTATTTTCAGAGCTCGATCTCCATTCCTTTCTTTCTAGTCTTAGTCTGGAAGCCCTCATTCAGCATCCCAGCAATAGCCCTGGCAACATGCAATCCTCCACTGACACGTGGTGACTGCATATGAAGAGTACTGGTCAGTAACTGGTCATGTATCTTCTGCTGGAAAGAGAGAATCCAGTAGAGCCTCCTGGGTAGACACTTTGGTACCAATAACCAAAGGAAATAATGATATTTCTTGTTTCACTGCTACTTTCTTGCCTTGAAATATGATTAAGAATTTCATTATCTCCTCACTGATCACAATCAGATAACTGATTCCAAATAATTCAACTTCCCTGAAGAGCTTTTGCCAGAAACCACCTTTATGATTCACAAATGAAATTATTTCTGCATGCAAGCATCAGAAACCAACCCTAGCTAACTACAGTAAAAGGGAATTTGTCAATCTTTCTCTACCTGTTAGTATGTTAGTTGTTGGCCCCATGGGTGGTAAGAACCTTTGTTGTTACTGAGATGTAATTCATAACAAAGGATGTAGTTCTTGATTATCTTCATCAAGGGTTTCATGTCCTCCTCAATTTCAGCAAAAAGGTTGTGTAATCTGTATAATGCAGGTTATTGATGAGTCTTTTTTCTCCAATCCTGATGTACTCTTCATGGAGTCCAGCCTTAGGAATTATTTCCTCAGCAGACAGATTGCATAGGTATGGACAAAGGCTACAACCTTGACACAGATCCTTCCTGATTTTAAATCATTCATTACACAGAAGGTGAAAATCCTACCACTGAACTGTCATTGCCTCTAAAAGTCCTACACTCAATCTTTATCTCAGCTTTCTAAGAAATTTTTGATCTTTGAGTTCCAATTTAGAACCTCTAAAATGCTTTCCTTTTTAAACTCTAAGGTGCTGACCAAAGGCCTGCAGAATGTGTCCTTTAATTTGGACCCACCATTACTTCTGTAGGAAGAAGAGTCTCCTCTGGGTTAGATTTAAAACCTCAAAAACTTGATAGAGGGTTGTTACAAGACGGTATTGACTCCATATCAGTGATTTTGAGATTTTGCATTTTTGTTTTAGTTTGAGGATAGGCTCATTGACTTTAGGGAGGGGACAATCTTTGGAAAAGACATCCTACTTGGAAAGGTGGACAGTCAGCAAAAGAGAGGAAGCCGCTCAACAAAATGGATGGACCCGGTGTCTGTAACAATGAATGGCCTTGAGCCAATCAGAGCTGTTGAGGATGGTGCAGATAGGACAAGGGTCAGTTCTGTTGTTCATAGAGTCACGGTGAGTTGTAATTCACTCCACAGCTCCTAACAGTAACAACATAGTTTGCCTGGTAATGTTGTTGTTGTTAAGTGCCTTTGAGTTGTAGGCGACTCATAGTGACTCTATGAACAAAAGACCTGAACATTTGTATAATTTTCATCCTTTCTCCAGGTTCATAGGGTTTCCAGAGGCAAGCTGTTTCGGAAGTGGATGCTGCTCCTGCTTCCAAGCTTGTTTGAATCGGGGAGCTCCACCCAACACTGTCCACCACAGGTAAACATTCTCTCATTTGACGCATCAATGCCACAGTGTTTAGCTTCACAGCAACCACGAGTTACCTCTGTACAGGAAATGGACAGACCAGAGCTATACCACTTAGAAGAATGTTTGACCAAAAACAACGAAAAACAGGCCTGAGGGCTGTGGATTAGAGTCACCCATCTTTGGCTTGGTAACATCCCTTTCTTTCGACTAGGCCAACTGATCTCTCTCTATGCTGTTGTTGTTAAGTGCCGTCGAGTGGTAGGCGACCACTATCATTGTCATCACTTAAAAGCTGTTCACAGTTAAATCCTTCAAGAATAATTTCTGCAATTCTGCTTTCATTCTCACCCACCAGATGGTGCTGCTTCCCTACGCTTCCTGAAGACATCTTACCCTTCAAAATGAACCTCTTAGGTAGGCTTGTTTTTAAGTTTTAAAAAATTTAGAACACGTCACCAATCTGCATGTCATCCCTGCGCATTTTCTGTTTCGTTCCGGTTTTAGTCTGTGTGCTGCTGAAGTGAGTACTCATGAAGGTTTTAAGTCCCATGGGTTACTATTCAAAAATCATCAACTTTCGGCGTTCATGATTCTGTGGCGCAAGAAGAAAGTCTGTCAGTTCCATTTAAGAAGCCAGTTGCAACATATCAAGCCAGACACTTAACTTTTTATGTCATTCTTGTGTATTTATTTAAACCCAAAGTAAGGTCAAGTGATTACAGCCAAGTCGTCCGTGCTGACTGAAACTGTACAAACGCCTCCACCCTTCCACCGGCTTGTGTTTTATTGTTAATAGGTATAAGAGTGGGTGTGTGTCCTGAACCCACAAGCATGGCATCATTTTATTAAGGATCACCTCCCATGATCATGACTCAATTTTTAATCCTCTTAAAGTAACTTGCAATATTCTCCCCCACCACATAATCTAAAGCAGTCTGTAAAATAAAAAAAAAAATAATAGTATTTATCTTAAAGAGACCTCTGGTGACAAGAAGCTGCCCTGCAATCTCAAAGGTGTGGTTCAAGCCACCCAGCTGCTCCGTGGGGGAAGTATGAATAATCTCCTATGCGATTAACTGCCTCTGGAAACCTGCTAGAGGGTCAGCTATGGGTCAGTTCTGACTCAGTGGTGCACAAAAACAACAAAAGCAATCTTGGAAACAGCAGAGGCTAGGAGGGCACAGATGATGGGGATGGGATCCTATTCATGGGACTGTGGCAGTGACAGTCCAAACACTCCATGGGGTTGCCCATTTTTCTTCCTTGACGCTGCTAGTGGATTCAAAGCCCCAGAGAGGCCTTTGGCATAGCCGTGCAGTTCTGTGGGCTGTGCCGTCAGACCTCCCTTCTGCTTTTGACACAGAAATTTGTCAAAGGTAGGGCGATTGCTGGAGGATTCAGCTGATCTTCAGTGGTGGGGAGATACCATCTGTCTTTCTTATGACAACCAGGCAGCTGTCACTGGGGTAAAAACTCATGTCTTGGTAATTCAGGAGAATTATGGAGTGATGAGGAGAGCAATTATAGGTAAGGAGCTGTGCTGCCAATTTGAAGACGTGGGTTCGAATCCATCATCTACTCCTTGGGAGAATGAAGGACAATCTTCTCCAGTGCTATTTACTGCCTCTGAAAAGACACTAGGGGGTCAGTTGTGAGTTGGTTTTGACTTGACAGCATATATAACATCAACATACTTCTCTATAGTTTCTCTTACTGGATTTTGGCTCTGGTTTCAAGTAGGAATTTCTTTAAGTAAATGAGAGGAACTTAGGGTGCAGAGAGGTGCTTTTTCAGTTTTCTTTCCTATATTTAGGACTCAGAGAGTATGTTTGCTGCCATATAGCAATTTGTTGTTATGTGCTGTTGATTTGCCTACGACTCATAGTGACCTTCTAAACAATGGATCTGAATCCTGCCCTATCCTGTGCTATCCTCAAACCAATTTTAGCAAGGTCATGTAAGATAAAATGGAATTCTTACATACTTCCTGTGGAAATGTAATGCTTGGACTAAAAATACCAGTTGATCCAGCAAGTCTATGACTAGGTACATATTCTAAAAAAAAATAAATGGCAAAATATAAAAAAGCCGTGTCATGTATAGATATACCTACATTCATATTCATTGCAACACTATTTATAATAGTAAAGCATTGTAAACAATCCAATTGCCTATCAACAAAGTGATGCCTAAGAAAATTTGTGGTACATTCACACAACCCATCAGTAAAAAGTGATCAAGAAGTTATGAAATATTGTACCACATAGATGAACGCAGGCCAAATTATGCTGAGTTATAAAACGTCAGTCACAGAAGAACAATTGTGGTATGAGATGACTAATGTAAAAATCTAACTAATGATTTACACTCAGAATCAATCTTAGAGGATTAAAAGATATACGACATGAGGGGAAGGGGAGCAAAAGAGAAATAAAGTAAAATTTTGCAAAACAATGAAATGACGATCAAGTGAAAGAAGGCCTTGTGATTGAGCTCTCCTGTGTACTTTTGATTATATGAGCACGGAAGCCTGTATAGATTGTCTAGATAGCCTGTACACACCGTATAGATAACCTCTAAGTTACTGAGCATCGGATCAGAGAGCTTGCCAGAGGGGGTCATCATAGGAGGACATGAAGCCCGGGAGTAAGTATTTCAGAAGAGATTGGAATCAAATGGAGACAGTGAGACTTAGAAGTACAGAGCTGGGGGGCTCTGGTGGCCTAGTGGCAAGAAGCTGCACTGCAATCCCAGAGGAACACGGTTCGAATCCACCAGATGCTCTGCCGGAGAAGGAGGTGCAATATCCTCCTGTACCAGTCAGATCTGATTTGACGGTACACGCACACAAAATAATAATAATAATAAAAAAAAGAAGTACAGAGCTGAAACAAAGGCTCGGAGGGAGATACGAGCCTTGCTTAGTGCAGGGATTTCAAGGTTGCTGGTCTGGTTAGAAGGTGAGGGGGTTAAAGATGAATTGGGAGAGGTAATTGGACTGAAGCCTACAGGGTCTTGCAGGAAATGATAAGGCCTTAATTTTTAATTTTGAGAAAACATGGAGTCAGTGAAGAGTGAGCAGGAGTGTGTCATGGCATGACAGGTTCTTTAAGGAAACTGTTTTTTCTGTTGTGATTACAGATTGGTGAGGCAGAGGTTGGGTAACAAACAATCATAGCAATCCAGGTGAGGGCTTCTCTATTCATCAGTGTTATGTCTAAACCTTTCAACAAGACTCAATACCAACTTGTTTGGTGTTTAGTGATACTAAACTTTAATGATCATATTGCTATTTTTTAATCTGTTTCATATTCAATGTGTTAGCCTGTCTTCACCACAGATGTAAAGACATTATTATTTGTTAATTGCTCATTTCTTTTTAGTTTTCTGGATAAAAAGTAATAGAGAAAAATTGATTCTATGGTTCCTTTTAAACCATATTTTCTAGCTCCTGCTGTTTTATCAGCAGACTCATTTCCCTCATGATCTTTTTATAAGAATATAATACTTTGAAAGGCAATTACGAACCCTTTTGTTAACTCATTTTATTAATCATTTTTCACTTTGGCTCCATATTTATTACCCTTTTGTTCTTTTTATCACACATACTTTTTCACAAATGAATGTCTTTGCATTTTAAATTATGTCTCCCTTTCACTTCAATTCCAATATGCATGATTTTTTTTCTAAATAATTTTAACGTAAATGCATTAGAAATTAAAAAAATGAAAGTTTTTCTTTTGGTAAGTAGAAAACCAAGTGAAAATATTATGTGGTGTGACTTCGTCAAGAATACAGCCAATGTGCTTCTCTGCCTTGTATATTTTAAGCAATCTCTAGTGTGACAAAGTTCAATCTCAGAGCTGTTTTGAAATGGAAATTATTATGTCCCATTTTCCACTACATATTTTATCACCTGGAGGTGTATTTTCTGTCTTTATTAAGCACCCATTTCCTTGTTCCTTGTTGACTGTTAGGAAAAACATTCGATTTAGGTATTTACTCATATTATTTTACATTCATGCCGAGTTTCCATTATGAAGTACTTGAAGATATAATTTTTTGTTAAACCTACTATCAATATTGAAAACTACCATTGTTTTAATTAAGTAGAATTGAGTGGGGGTAGAACAGGCTGTTATTAATCTAGAAAAAGAATTTTAGTCGCTTTTCCGTCTTTGTCCCTTAAAATTCTCTCAGAAAATAGGTGAGATATTTCAATGTACTCCTTTGCTTGAGTCAAAGATTACCCAAATTAATATATCAAAGGTGAATAATAATTCTACAGTAAAATCCTAAGAACCTACTCTAATTTCTAAATGGTGTAAGCTAACTCTCATACATAAAGAATAAAATCAACAACTTAGATTATCACATACTGTATTCACTTGGTAAGGCATTTTAATTTGCTTGTGGGGACTCTGGTGGTGTAGTCTCTGGAGAGCTGTACTGCTAAAGCAGAAGCCATGCACACCTTTCTGGGGGCTTGAATCCATGAGCCACGCTGAGGGGAAAACATGGGAATCTCTTCCCTTTTGTATTCCCAGACTCTCAAACACAGGCCGGAGGGGGGACCACTCTGAGTCAGTTCTGACTTGACAGCAGTGAGTTTCAGTTGTTATGTTGTAGGGTAAGTAGTGAAAAGTATTATGAAATTTTGATTTATTAATTGGTTTTATAGCTACTCCGGGTCCACTTGGGGCAACTGCCATATATTTGGGACAAAAGTATAAATTGTCAAAGCAAAATATCTCTTCATCCTATCCTAGATTAGTTGTAGAACAACACATTTTCTCCACAGTTCTTGGGTCCTAGAAGGGAGA
The DNA here is from genome assembly GCF_000299155.1 of Elephantulus edwardii. Classification (NCBI taxonomy): domain Eukaryota; kingdom Metazoa; phylum Chordata; class Mammalia; order Macroscelidea; family Macroscelididae; genus Elephantulus; species Elephantulus edwardii. The sequence continues at coordinate 5,997,030 of NW_006399931.1, read as the reverse complement.
TTAACTCTTTTAGAGAGAACAGTACAGACGAAGGGCTTCTGTTTTCTTCTTTCCTTACTTCTCCCCAGAGGAGGAGTGATTTCACTGATAAGTGACTTTGGGAGGAAACAAAATGCAAAAGCAATCTGCAACTATTAACTGCTACAAAAATAACGTAAGTCATGTGTCGTTATAAGCTACTGTTGATCCTTTGACTTGTGTACACAGAATGACACGTTTCAGGTTTACACCATTTTCACAGACTGTTGGCATACTGGGTGCCTTGTTAGGGCCTTGATTATGAATCAATTTTAAAATAAAACAATCATTTGTTAAAAAAGAAAGGATAGTCAGCCCCCACAATATTCTGTGGTACTTTAATTAGGGCGAGTATATTCACCGCTTGTACTGCCTCCTAACACATGCATGTGTCTGTATGCACATACACACACAAACATACACACAGAGACACACATACTAAGCTTTGATCTTCTTAGGCAAACAGGCCTGGGTGTTGCTTGTTGCTCTTTAGCACCAAGTACAACATTGTAAATATAGTCAGTTTTGCCAGTGATTGTTGAGTTAAATCCAGGCTTTGTGGCAAGAAGCTGCACTGCAATCTTAAGGCCTGTGGTTCAAATGCACCTGCTTCTCCAGGGAGAAGGATGGTCATTCTCCTCCCATGTGATTAACTACCTCTTAAAATCCATCCGAGGGTCAGCTATGGGTCAGTTCTGATTCAGTGGCACACACAAAAACAACAACAACATCTCTATAAACCTGAGCTGTGGTTAAGGCATTTTAAATCCCATTTATCTGTGGTTTCTTACCAGGCATTAAAATGTTGTTTGCATGTAAGCACAATAATTTCACAAGTTATAAATTTAATCCGCAGTTGTTGTTGTTATGTGCTGTCGAGTCACCTGTGACTCACAGAGACCCTAAGTATAACAGCCCTAAACTTTGCTCTATCCTGTGCCAATCTCACTGTCTCTGACATACCTACAGTGATTACTCCAGTCACTGAATCAATCCACCTCATAGAGGGTCTTCCCTTCCTGTGCTGTCCCTCCACCCTCCCAAGCATGATGCCCCTCTCCAAGGACTTGGTCCCTCCTTGCAACATATCCAAAGTATGTTAGACGGAGCCTCAGAATCCTTGTCTCCAAGGAGCAGCCTGATCTCCCCCTCTCAAGGATGAACCTGTTTGTTCTCCTAGCCACAGCTCAAAGGCATCGGCTCTTCTTCTATCATTCCTAGTCGTTGTCCAGCTTTCTGATAGTTAGATGGTAATTACTATAACATAATAAACTTTGTAGTAAAATAATTGTAATGTGCTTGTTTTATTATATAATAGAGTCCATTTTCTTTTATAGTTGACAGCAGTTGGATTATACTCAGTGAACTCAGCTTCTGAGTTGCTGTACAGGAGAAATGGAATTAATGCTTGTTCACTTCTGGGAGGGCCATTTTCCAAGGAGGGTGGTGGAGACAAGCCTGTCTATAAGCTCCTGCCTCCCTGCTTTCTCCACGTGATTCAGGAGAGATTCAACAGAAGCAATGCTGTGTTGGAAATATCAAGGACAGAGCAGTCAGGCCTGGGGTCTAGTTTGACCTCTGTCACTATTAACCTGAGTGTCTTTTTGGACACACCAGTCATCAGTGTGTCTCTCTGTTTTCTTGATAAAATGAAGAATTGGAGACAAGGAGTTTCCCAACTGTCAAGGCCAGTTAGATCATTATTTGATTCTTACCTCCCCAGAGCCAAGCCCACTGGCATCAAGCTGATTCTGACTCCTGGGGACGCTCTATTGAGCCCTAAATTTTTTAAAAGAGGAGACTGTTCACCTTTCCCCCACGCACTCCCACGCACCTTTCCCTTAGCAGTTCAGTGTGTAAATCGCTATGTCACCAAAGCTCCGTTTGATTCCAAAGACATTCAATATTAAGGCCTTTATCAGAAACAGCTCAGTGGCTTACAACTACAGTAACAACCCGCTAACCATAAGTACATCCAAAAACCAAACCCACGGCCACTGCCATTGAGTCGATTCTGACTCTCACAGCCACCCTCTACTGGGATCCCAGGCTCTTGACAGGAAGAACTGCTCGTCTTTCTCCTTTGTTGTGGCAGTCGGATTCAAACTACCAATCTTATGGTTAGCAGTCAAATTGTCATATAGATATCACCTAGATGTATCTACACATTTCTAGACATTCTGCTTACCTAGCTAGGAAGACTGCCCTAAGTGCTGAGTGCCCTCCAGCTGGCCCATCACAGTAATCCTATGAGATCCTGCTCCATCCTGTGCCATCCTAACAGCTTTGCTACGTTGAAACCTATTGTTGCATCAGGGGATAGGCCTCCCTGAATAAGATGCCCAAGAATGTAAGAAGAAGTATCACTATCCTGGCTTCTAAAAACACACTGCTTGCACATCATCCAAGACAGACGTGTTTGTTAATTTGTCAGTCCACTACATATACCATATTCTTCAACACCACCACAATTCAATAACATCAGTTCATTTTTGTATACTGTCTAGTTGGAAGTGACTTGTGGTTGACCCTCCAGCACATTTTTAGAGGCAGTTTTGAAGGGGAGGTGATTATTTATCTGTCTCTGTGGAGCAGCTGGTGGATTTGAACCATATATCTTAGGGATGGCAGTGCAGTTTCTTACCACTAGCCCACCAAAGCTCTCCACATCAGTTCTTTTATGATCTTCCTTATTCCTTGTCCAGCCTTCACATGCATATACAGCAACAGAAAATATCAAGGCTTGGGTCAGGTGTACCTTAGTCTTTTAAGGTGATATCCTTGCTTTTTTGAATTTTAAAGAGATCTTGACAATAGATTTTCCCAGTGCAATAAAGCATTTTATTTCTCAACTGCTGCCGCCATGAGTGTTGATTATGAATCCAAGTTGTTGTTGCTATTTACCATTGAGTCAGAATCAACCCAGAGCTGACCCTCTAGAGGATTTTCCGAGGCAGTTAATCACATGGGAAGGGAATGCCCGTCTTTCTCCTGCATAGCAGCTGGTGGATTCAAACAATGTGCATTCAGGATTGCAGTGCAGCTTTTGCTATTAGGCCACCGGTACCAACAACACCAATCTTTTATCTATTTATCATAATGCTGAGTATTGATCAAATTGTGAGTCTTTCTGTCTTATTTATGCTGAGGTGCAATTCATA
>NW_006399931.1:5986487-5993104 GCF_000299155.1 Elephantulus edwardii | reverse complement strand
TAGCAGTCCATGGTATTCTCAATACTCTTCTCCAGCACCACAGCTCAAAGGCATCAATTCTCCTTCTATCCTCCTTGGTCACTGTCCACTTCTCTGATGCATAACAAGTGATTGCAAAGACCATGGCCTGTATCAGATGCACCTTAGTCTCCAGAAAGACAAAATCCAAAATCTCTGTAAATGTTCATTAAAATTAATAAAATTTAAAAAGGAAAAAAAATGCTTTGAGCAAGCCAACTGTTACCTGCATAACTTTTATTACTGATAAGTCTTCTTCCAATCCCAATGTCGTATTCTTTGAGTAGTCTAGATTCTTGGATTATTTCATCAACATTCAGAATGAATAAATATGGTTACAACTTAAATGCACCTTTTTATTGATTTTCAAACTATTCACTCTCCCTCTGCTCTGTTCAAATCATTGCTTCTTGGTTCATGGGCAAGCTCCACATGAGCACAGTTAAGTGCTTTGGAATTTCTATTCTTCCAAAACTATCCACAATTTAGCATGATCCACGTGAGAGGATGCCATTGCATACTCACCAACTTCATCTTAGTCGGATCCACAATCAATACATTCGGTACCAGCAGTAAGGGGATTGGTAATCTTAATGTTCTGGGAAAGTCTGCAGTCAAGAACTGCTCCAAATTATGAAGGACCATGTGACCATGTTAGTTTGAGGACTAAAATGTGCCCAATTCAGACTATGATCTTTTCAATCACTTACTATGCATTTGAGAGTTGGAAAATGAATAAGAGTGACAGAAGAAAAATTGATGCTTTTGAACTCTAGTGTTGGAGGAGTATAGAATAAAGAATATTCCCTGGAGTGTCAAAAGAACAAACCGGGTGAAGGTGCAACCAGAATGCTCCTTGGAGGAAAAGATTATGGAGCTTTGCTTTGCATACATTGGGCATGCTGCTAGGAGAGGGTATTCCTTGGCAAGGGATTTCATGCTTGGAATGGTGGAGGGAAGACAAAGAAAGGAAGACCCTCAACCTGGTGGATTGACACAGTGACTGTAACAACGGACTTGAGTGTGTCAGAGATTGTCAGGATGGCGCAGGATAGGACAGGGTTCAGATCTGCTCTTCATAGGGTTGCTATGAGTCGTACTCAAACTCATGGCACCTAAAAACAATAGTCAGTAAAAACGTCAACAATAGTCAGTAAAACATCTTTCTGGTATCCTCTGCTTTTAAGAAAGTTCTATTTGACATAGGAATATTGCTTATTCCATTGAGTCCACACTCTTCAAAAGGTTTATGTATTTTAATATAACCTCAGATTCTAAATTCTCTTAAGTTCAAGACAGTGTGGTACTGGTACAATGATAGGCACATAGATCAAGGGAATAGAATTGAGAACCTGGAAATCAGCCCATCTACCTACGGTCAACTGATTTTTGAAAAGGAGATGAAATCAGTTAGGTGGGGAAATGACAGTCTTTTTAACAAATGGTGTTGGCAAAATTGGAAAACTATGTGTAGAAAACTCAAGCAAGATCCGTACCTCACTCCATATATAAAAAACAACTCAAAGTGGATCAAGGACCTAGGACTAAAACCAAGGACTATAAACTTCATTAGAGAAGAGCTTGGAAGACCTCTAGAAGCCCTAATCTACAACATAAATAGTCTTCCAAGCATTCTGAAAATCCTACAATCAGGAGGGGATAAAATAGATCCCTATGTACATCCAAAAGGCTGCTCAGAATGACAAAGCAAAATACTACAAGGAAATGTGCGAGGAACTAGAGTCAGAAAATCAAAAGGGCCGAACTCGCTCAGCATTTCTTAAGCTCAAGGAACTGAAGAACAGATTCAAACCTAGAGTTGCTGTAATCAAGGATGCTTTGGGCAGAATATTAAATGATCCAGGAAGTATTAAAAGAAGATGGAAGGAATATACTGAGTCATTATATAGAAAGGAATTGGCAGATACAGAGGAAGTTAAAGAAATAACATATGAGCAAGAGCCTATGGTGATGAAGGAAGAAGTTCAAGCTGCTTTGAAGGAAATAGCAAAAAATAAAGCCCCAGGAATAGATGGTATACCAATTGAAGTATTTCAGATAACAGATGTTGCCCTGGACGTGCTCACCAAGTTGTGCCAAGAAATCTGGAGAACAACCACTTGGCCAACTGACTGGAAGAGATCTATATTTGTTCCCATTCCAAAGAAAGGTGACCCAACTGAGTGTGGAAACTACAGAACAGTGTCATTGATTTCACATGCAAGCAAGATTCTGCTGAAGATCATCCAAAAACGATTAGAACAGCACATCAGCAGAGAACTGCCGGAAGTCCAGGCTGGGTTTAGAAGGGGTCGTGGTACTAGGGATATCGTTGCTGATGTTAGATGGATCTTGGCTGAAAGCAGGGAATACCAGAAGAATGTCTATCTGTGTTTCATTGATTATGCAAAGGCATTTGACTGTGTGGATCATGACAAACTGTGGCTGACTCTGAGAAGAATGGGAATCCCAGAACATTTAATTGTGCTAATACGAAACCTATACTTGGACCAAGAGGCAGTAGTCAGAACAGAGCAGGGTAACACTGCATGGTTCAAAATAGGGAAGGGTGTACGCCAGGGATGCATCCTGTCTCCATACCTTTTCAACATGTATGCAGAGCAGATTATCCGAGAGGCTGGGCTCTATGAGAATTGTGGCATCAGGATTGGTGGAAGATCTATCAACAATCTCCGTTATGCAGATGACACAACCTTGCTTGCTGAAACTGAGGAGGACCTCATGCACTTGCTGCGAAGGGTCAAGGACTGCAGCCTTCAGTATGGACTAAGGCTCAATGTCAAGAAGACAAAAATTCTCGCCACTGGACCAATTGGCAGCGTCAGGATGGATGATGAAGAGATTGAGAGTGTTCACAGCTTCACTTTGCTCGGCTCCACAGTTAACACTCTTGGTACCAGCAGTCAGGAAATCAAAAAGCGTATCACGATGGGAAAGTCTGCCGTTAGGGACCTCTCAAACGTACTCAGGAGCAACAGTGTCTCTCTGGAGACTAAGGTGCACCTGATACAGGTCATGGTATTTGCAATCGCTTGTTATGCATCAGAGAGTTGGACAATGACTAGGGAGGACAGAAGGAGAGTGGATGCTTTTGAGCTGTGGTGCTGGAGAAGGGTACTGAATGTACCCTGGACTGCCAGGAAAACAAACAGATCCATCTTGGAGAGGATTAAACCAAGCTGCTCCTTGGAGGCAAGGATTCTGGGGCTTCGTCTGACATACTTTGGACATGTTGCCAGGAGGGACGGGTCCTTGGAGAGGGACATCATGCTTGGGAGGGTGGAGGGACAGCGCAGGAGGGGAAGACCCTCTATGAGATGGATTGATTCGGTGACTGGGGTAATCGGGATGGGTGTGTCAGAGGCGGTGCGGTTGGCGCAGGATAGAGCAGGGTTTAGAGCTGTTGTGCATAGGGTCACTATGAGTAGGAAACGACTCGATGGCACATAACAACAACAATGTACATCCAAAACTTCATCCAACAGGGTAAAAAGGGAAGCCACAGATTTGGAAAAAATATTTAATAATTAAACGTCTGTTAAGGGACTTATATATAGAATTTGTAAAATACTTGAGCACCACAACAAGACAAAGGAAAACAACTGAATTGGAAAATGGCACAGGATATGAAGAGACATTTCACCAAAGAAGACATTTAGATGGCAAATAAACACATGAAGAAATGCTCAAAATCCCTAGTTCTAAGAGAGATGTAAATCAAAACAACTATGAGATATCATCTAACTCCAGTAAGAATAGCAAAATTTAATACAACAGCAAACAACAAATGCTGACGAGGTTGCCGAGAAATTGGAACCCTTATTCACTGTTGGTGGGAGTGTAAAATGGTACAACCACTATGGTAGGCAGTTTGGTGCTTTCTCAAAAAGGTGGAAATAGAAATACCATTTGACCTAGTAATTTCACCACTGGAAACATACCTTAAAAACACCTAGAACTGCCATCCAAATACATACATGCTCACCCACGTTTATTGAAGCTTTGCTTACAATTGCAAAGACTTGGAAACAATCCAAGTGCCCATCAGCAAATGAATAGCTAGAGATATTGTGGTATAGTCACACAATGGAATACTATGCATCATTGAAAAACAAGGAACTCGTGAAATATTATACAAAATGGGTGACCCTGGAGAACATTATGCTGAGTGAAATATCTCAGTCACAAAAGGACAAATACTGCATAGCACACATTATATATAGTTTCAGATTTTTGAGCCTGTCTCAATGATTCTTAAACAAATATTTTATCTTTATAGTTTTCTGAGTTTGAGTTACAAATTGGAACATAGGACACATTTGATTTAGTGTTAAAACATTTCTATAACTCTTGGCTACTTATCATTAGCTACACTGATGTTTTCACATTATTACTTAACAAAGACATTTTAAAAGTCAGAGTCAGTCAGAGATTTATTGATTTATGGCCCATCTCCTTTCAAAACAAAAGCAAAGGACTATTCTAATAGATTATATTTAATGGAAACTCAAAATCAAAACAATGCACTTTCTGACTTTTGAGTTGATTCTGACTCATTGTGAAAAACTCATTGGACTCCTGAGATGTAGATCTTCTGAGATGTAGAGGTGAGTGCCTCACCATTCTCTCACAGAGTGACTGATGCATTAAAACAAAACCTTCTAGTTAGCAGTCCAGCATTTAAGAAACTGCACCTCCACTGTCTTTCTGATAGAAAGCAGCATGACGTAGGTTACCATGAACACACACTTCATAAAGGCTTTGGGCTGTTTTTCTAAAATTACATGTTGAATTAATCTAAATCAACCTCCGAATGTAGAGTCCCCAGCTATAATCTTTTCTTAGAATTATTAAGACAGGAAGTCCAAATAGAGCATAAAAACTGGCAAAACATAGAACTTAAATACCTAGTTAAAAACAAGTATTCAAATTGAGATTGTTGTCCACATATTCTGTTTTGTTTAAGGAAATTATAAAGGTAAGCCAACAAGTTGCTAACATTTTCTATTTATTTAGCAAATTACACTCAAGACTACATATTGAACAGTTTAAAGATTCCGAAGTTCTGTTGGGGATGACTGACAACAAACAAGTGGACAAATGGATATTTGTAGTGAAGATCTTGTCATCAAGATCAGAGGAAGAGTCAACAACAGCCTGCATGATGCAGATGACACAATCTTACTTGTTGAAAGGATAATTTGAAGTGTTTGTTGAAGAAGATCAAAGACTATAGCCTTTAATATCAGTTACATCTCAACATAAAAAAGAAAAAGAAATCCTCTCCACTGGGCCAATGGCAATATCATGATAGATGGAGAAGAGATAGAAATTGTCAATGATTTCATCCTCTTTAGATACACAATCAATACCATTGGTACCAACAGTCAACAAATCAAAAGACATGCTGCATTGAGAAAAATCTGCTGTCAAGGATCTCTCCAGAAAGATAGAGAGCAATGATGTCAATTTAGAGATTAAGGTGCACCTAATCTAAGCCATAGTGTCAATGGCTTGCTATGTATCTGAAAGCTGGACAGTGACTAAGAATGACAGAAAAAGAATCGGTACCTTTGAGTTGTGGTTCAGGGGAAGAGTATTGAATATACCATGGACAGCCAAGAGCATAAACAGATCTGTCCTGGGGAAAGTGTTAGCAGAATGCTCCTAAAAGGCAAGGATTGAGAAAATCAGCCTCACTTATTTTAGGCATGTTCAGCCAGATGTCCTTGGAAAAGGCCAGCATGCTCAGAAAGATAGAAAGTAGGCACAAGAGGGGAAGACCCTGGACGAGATAGATTGACACAGTGATGGTGGCAGTGGGGCCAGGTATGTTGGAGATGGTGAGGTTGGCTCAGGAAAAGGCCAGGTTTATAGAATTGCTATGAGTCACATAACAAGAGTCATTGAAAGAGTTCAAACCACCAATCTTTAGGTTAGTAGCCTGATACTTAGTTTTTGTGCCTCTAGGCATTTAAAGTTTCACAACTAGATATATGTGTAATGACATAAGAATAATGAGGATGATAGGGGAAAGAACAAGTACAGAATCCCAAGGAAGAGTATCCTTTAAAGGTTGGTTTCGCAGAATCTTGCTAAGATGTAATCATGATTGGTTGAATAGCTCACCTCCCCCTGAGGTCATCTCTTGTCATGAGGTGGTCTTTCTGGTCTGGGAAGTCCTATCCTGAGTCATCTTCTCAGGAATGGTGTGGAGACCTTATCAAAGACACACCAATCAGTGGAAACATTGCAAGATTTTTAAAGATTTGTTCTTGTGAACAAAGGATAAAGACTAGATTCCCTGGGCAAAGCTAACCTCACAATAGGCCAGCTCACAAAACCAAGCATTTTAGATAATCTACAAATTCTAAGTCATGACAAATAGATTCTAGCACTTTGAAGTTAAATTCAACAAATGAATGGCTAGAGAAGCTGTGGTATATTCGCACAATGGAATACTATGCTGCATTAAAAAACAAAGAACTCATGCAATATTATTCAAAATGGTTGACTCTGGAGAACATTATGCTGAGTGAAATATCCCAGTCATAAAAGGACAAATATTACATGATGCC